>NC_079423.1:6680794-6703294 GCF_026213295.1 Gadus chalcogrammus | reverse complement strand
GACGAGATCGGGCGTGTTCAGGGTGGTATGGCCGTAAGCAATTAGTGCAGGCGCAAAACCAGGTTTTATACAGTAGCACATAAGGAGTGAGAAAGCTGCTGAGGCTCGACGTTACACTTTTACAAAAACAATCATTAGTTAGATATAAACGGCAGTAATTGATTCAGTAGGACTCCTTATCCATGTAAACGATCATTGTGACATCTGAATTCATTAATTATCTGAAATACACTGCGTGTGCGTGTGATGTTAAATGTTTGAACCAAGGTTAACGGTTAAAGTGTCAGAGAATGGGTGGTGATTTTTTGACGTCCTCCCATGATCTGAAGTGAGCGTGCGTGTTTGTGTTGGTGAAAGTTTAAGAAATGTACAACTGTCGGTTCAGCTCTCTGGTGCTCCCTGCTGGCAGTATCACTATACTGTCCTCATGTTTCACAAAAATAGTTTTGAGAGACGTTGTCAGTTTTTGTATGTTGCTTAAATCCTCCAAAGCGGTTGGCAGTAAACATCAGGTCACGGTACGCCACGGTAGGCCACGGAGGCAATGAGCTCGAGTTGAAAAAGAAAAAGCTTACAGCACCTGGTATTCCCAGGCGGTCTCCCATCCAAGTACTAACCAGGCCCGACCCTGCTTAGCTTCCGAGATCAGACGAGATCGGGCGTGTTCAGGGTGGTATGGCCGTAAGCAATTAGTGCAGGCGCAAAACCAGGTTTTATACAGTAGCACATAAGGAGTGAGAAAGCTGCTGAGGCTCGACGTTACACTTTACAAAAACAATCATTAGTTAGATATAAACGGCAGTAATTGATTCAGTAGGACTCCTTATCCATGTAAACGATCATTGTGACATCTGAATTCATTAATTATCTGAAATACACTGCGTGTGCGTGTGATGTTAAATGTTTGAACCAAGGTTAACGGTTAAAGTGTCAGAGAATGGGTGGTGATTTTTTGACGTCCTCCCATGATCTGAAGTGAGCGTGCGTGTTTGTGTTGGTGAAAGTTTAAGAAATGTACAACTGTCGGTTCAGCTCTCTGGTGCTCCCTGCTGGCAGTATCACTATACTGTCCTCATGTTTCACAAAAATAGTTTTGAGAGACGTTGTCAGTTTTTGTATGTTGCTTAAATCCTCCAAAGCGGTTGGCAGTAAACATCAGGTCACGGTACGCCACGGTAGGCCACGGAGTCAATGAGCTCGAGTTGAAAAAGAAAAAGCTTACAGCACCTGGTATTCCCAGGCGGTCTCCCATCCAAGTACTAACCAGGCCCGACCCTGCTTAGCTTCCGAGATCAGACGAGATCGGGCGTGTTCAGGGTGGTATGGCCGTAAGCAATTAGTGCAGGCGCAAAACCAGGTTTTATACAGTAGCACATAAGGAGTGAGAAAGCTGCTGAGGCTCGACGTTACACTTTTACAAAAACAATCATTAGTTAGATATAAACGGCAGTAATTGATTCAGTAGGACTCCTTATCCATGTAAACGATCATTGTGACATCTGAATTCATTAATTATCTGAAATACACTGCGTGTGCGTGTGATGTTAAATGTTTGAACCAAGGTTAACGGTTAAAGTGTCAGAGAATGGGTGGTGATTTTTTGACGTCCTCCCATGATCTGAAGTGAGCGTGCGTGTTTGTGTTGGTGAAAGTTTAAGAAATGTACAACTGTCGGTTCAGCTCTCTGGTGCTCCCTGCTGGCAGTATCACTATACTGTCCTCATGTTTCACAAAAATAGTTTTGAGAGACGTTGTCAGTTTTTGTATGTTGCTTAAATCCTCCAAAGCGGTTGGCAGTAAACATCAGGTCACGGTACGCCACGGTAGGCCACGGAGTCAATGAGCTCGAGTTGAAAAAGAAAAAGCTTACAGCACCTGGTATTCCCAGGCGGTCTCCCATCCAAGTACTAACCAGGCCCGACCCTGCTTAGCTTCCGAGATCAGACGAGATCGGGCGTGTTCAGGGTGGTATGGCCGTAAGCAATTAGTGCAGGCGCAAAACCAGGTTTTATACAGTAGCACATAAGGAGTGAGAAAGCTGCTGAGGCTCGACGTTACACTTTTACAAAAACAATCATTAGTTAGATATAAACGGCAGTAATTGATTCAGTAGGACTCCTTATCCATGTAAACGATCATTGTGACATCTGAATTCATTAATTATCTGAAATACACTGCGTGTGCGTGTGATGTTAAATGTTTGAACCAAGGTTAACGGTTAAAGTGTCAGAGAATGGGTGGTGATTTTTTGACGTCCTCCCATGATCTGAAGTGAGCGTGCGTGTTTGTGTTGGTGAAAGTTTAAGAAATGTACAACTGTCGGTTCAGCTCTCTGGTGCTCCCTGCTGGCAGTATCACTATACTGTCCTCATGTTTCACAAAAATAGTTTTGAGAGACGTTGTCAGTTTTTGTATGTTGCTTAAATCCTCCAAAGCGGTTGGCAGTAAACATCAGGTCACGGTACGCCACGGAGTCAATGAGCTCGAGTTGAAAAAGAAAAAGCTTACAGCACCTGGTATTCCCAGGCGGTCTCCCATCCAAGTACTAACCAGGCCCGACCCTGCTTAGCTTCCGAGATCAGACGAGATCGGGCGTGTTCAGGGTGGTATGGCCGTAAGCAATTAGTGCAGGCGCAAAACCAGGTTTTATACAGTAGCACATAAGGAGTGAGAAAGCTGCTGAGGCTCGACGTTACACTTTTACAAAAACAATCATTAGTTAGATATAAACGGCAGTAATTGATTCAGTAGGACTCCTTATCCATGTAAACGATCATTGTGACATCTGAATTCATTAATTATCTGAAATACACTGCGTGTGCGTGTGATGTTAAATGTTTGAACCAAGGTTAACGGTTAAAGTGTCAGAGAATGGGTGGTGATTTTTTGACGTCCTCCCATGATCTGAAGTGAGCGTGCGTGTTTGTGTTGGTGAAAGTTTAAGAAATGTACAACTGTCGGTTCAGCTCTCTGGTGCTCCCTGCTGGCAGTATCACTATACTGTCCTCATGTTTCACAAAAATAGTTTTGAGAGACGTTGTCAGTTTTTGTATGTTGCTTAAATCCTCCAAAGCGGTTGGCAGTAAACATCAGGTCACGGTACGCCACGGTAGGCCACGGAGTCAATGAGCTCGAGTTGAAAAAGAAAAAGCTTACAGCACCTGGTATTCCCAGGCGGTCTCCCATCCAAGTACTAACCAGGCCCGACCCTGCTTAGCTTCCGAGATCAGACGAGATCGGGCGTGTTCAGGGTGGTATGGCCGTAAGCAATTAGTGCAGGCGCAAAACCAGGTTTTATACAGTAGCACATAAGGAGTGAGAAAGCTGCTGAGGCTCGACGTTACACTTTTACAAAAACAATCATTAGTTAGATATAAACGGCAGTAATTGATTCAGTAGGACTCCTTATCCATGTAAACGATCATTGTGACATCTGAATTCATTAATTATCTGAAATACACTGCGTGTGCGTGTGATGTTAAATGTTTGAACCAAGGTTAACGGTTAAAGTGTCAGAGAATGGGTGGTGATTTTTTGACGTCCTCCCATGATCTGAAGTGAGCGTGCGTGTTTGTGTTGGTGAAAGTTTAAGAAATGTACAACTGTCGGTTCAGCTCTCTGGTGCTCCCTGCTGGCAGTATCACTATACTGTCCTCATGTTTCACAAAAATAGTTTTGAGAGACGTTGTCAGTTTTTGTATGTTGCTTAAATCCTCCAAAGCGGTTGGCAGTAAACATCAGGTCACGGTACGCCACGGTAGGCCACGGAGTCAATGAGCTCGAGTTGAAAAAGAAAAAGCTTACAGCACCTGGTATTCCCAGGCGGTCTCCCATCCAAGTACTAACCAGGCCCGACCCTGCTTAGCTTCCGAGATCAGACGAGATCGGGCGTGTTCAGGGTGGTATGGCCGTAAGCAATTAGTGCAGGCGCAAAACCAGGTTTTATACAGTAGCACATAAGGAGTGAGAAAGCTGCTGAGGCTCGACGTTACACTTTACAAAAACAATCATTAGTTAGATATAAACGGCAGTAATTGATTCAGTAGGACTCCTTATCCATGTAAACGATCATTGTGACATCTGAATTCATTAATTATCTGAAATACACTGCGTGTGCGTGTGATGTTAAATGTTTGAACCAAGGTTAACGGTTAAAGTGTCAGAGAATGGGTGGTGATTTTTTGACGTCCTCCCATGATCTGAAGTGAGCGTGCGTGTTTGTGTTGGTGAAAGTTTAAGAAATGTACAACTGTCGGTTCAGCTCTCTGGTGCTCCCTGCTGGCAGTATCACTATACTGTCCTCATGTTTCACAAAAATAGTTTTGAGAGACGTTGTCAGTTTTTGTATGTTGCTTAAATCCTCCAAAGCGGTTGGCAGTAAACATCAGGTCACGGTACGCCACGGTAGGCCACGGAGTCAATGAGCTCGAGTTGAAAAAGAAAAAGCTTACAGCACCTGGTATTCCCAGGCGGTCTCCCATCCAAGTACTAACCAGGCCCGACCCTGCTTAGCTTCCGAGATCAGACGAGATCGGGCGTGTTCAGGGTGGTATGGCCGTAAGCAATTAGTGCAGGCGCAAAACCAGGTTTTATACAGTAGCACATAAGGAGTGAGAAAGCTGCTGAGGCTCGACGTTACACTTTTACAAAAACAATCATTAGTTAGATATAAACGGCAGTAATTGATTCAGTAGGACTCCTTATCCATGTAAACGATCATTGTGACATCTGAATTCATTAATTATCTGAAATACACTGCGTGTGCGTGTGATGTTAAATGTTTGAACCAAGGTTAACGGTTAAAGTGTCAGAGAATGGGTGGTGATTTTTTGACGTCCTCCCATGATCTGAAGTGAGCGTGCGTGTTTGTGTTGGTGAAAGTTTAAGAAATGTACAACTGTCGGTTCAGCTCTCTGGTGCTCCCTGCTGGCAGTATCACTATACTGTCCTCATGTTTCACAAAAATAGTTTTGAGAGACGTTGTCAGTTTTTGTATGTTGCTTAAATCCTCCAAAGCGGTTGGCAGTAAACATCAGGTCACGGTACGCCACGGTAGGCCACGGAGGCAATGAGCTCGAGTTGAAAAAGAAAAGCTTACAGCACCTGGTATTCCCAGGCGGTCTCCCATCCAAGTACTAACCAGGCCCGACCCTGCTTAGCTTCCGAGATCAGACGAGATCGGGCGTGTTCAGGGTGGTATGGCCGTAAGCAATTAGTGCAGGCGCAAAACCAGGTTTTATACAGTAGCACATAAGGAGTGAGAAAGCTGCTGAGGCTCGACGTTACACTCTTACAAAAACAATCATTAGTTAGATATAAACGGCAGTAATTGATTCAGTAGGACTCCTTATCCATGTAAACGATCATTGTGACATCTGAATTCATTAATTATCTGAAATACACTGCGTGTGCGTGTGATGTTAAATGTTTGAACCAAGGTTAACGGTTAAAGTGTCAGAGAATGGGTGGTGATTTTTTGACGTCCTCCCATGATCTGAAGTGAGCGTGCGTGTTTGTGTTGGTGAAAGTTTAAGAAATGTACAACTGTCGGTTCAGCTCTCTGGTGCTCCCTGCTGGCAGTATCACTATACTGTCCTCATGTTTCACAAAATAGTTTTGAGAGACGTTGTCAGTTTTTGTATGTTGCTTAAATCCTCCAAAGCGGTTGGCAGTAAACATCAGGTCACGGTACGCCACGGAGTCAATGAGCTCGAGTTGAAAAAGAAAAGCTTACAGCACCTGGTATTCCCAGGCGGTCTCCCATCCAAGTACTAACCAGGCCCGACCCTGCTTAGCTTCCGAGATCAGACGAGATCGGGCGTGTTCAGGGTGGTATGGCCGTAAGCAATTAGTGCAGGCGCAAAACCAGGTTTTATACAGTAGCACATAAGGAGTGAGAAAGCTGCTGAGGCTCGACGTTACACTTTACAAAAACAATCATTAGTTAGATATAAACGGCAGTAATTGATTCAGTAGGACTCCTTATCCATGTAAACGATCATTGTGACATCTGAATTCATTAATTATCTGAAATACACTGCGTGTGCGTGTGATGTTAAATGTTTGAACCAAGGTTAACGGTTAAAGTGTCAGAGAATGGGTGGTGATTTTTTGACGTCCTCCCATGATCTGAAGTGAGCGTGCGTGTTTGTGTTGGTGAAAGTTTAAGAAATGTACAACTGTCGGTTCAGCTCTCTGGTGCTCCCTGCTGGCAGTATCACTATACTGTCCTCATGTTTCACAAAAATAGTTTTGAGAGACGTTGTCAGTTTTTGTATGTTGCTTAAATCCTCCAAAGCGGTTGGCAGTAAACATCAGGTCACGGTACGCCACGGTAGGCCACGGAGTCAATGAGCTCGAGTTGAAAAAGAAAAAGCTTACAGCACCTGGTATTCCCAGGCGGTCTCCCATCCAAGTACTAACCAGGCCCGACCCTGCTTAGCTTCCGAGATCAGACGAGATCGGGCGTGTTCAGGGTGGTATGGCCGTAAGCAATTAGTGCAGGCGCAAAACCAGGTTTTATACAGTAGCACATAAGGAGTGAGAAAGCTGCTGAGGCTCGACGTTACACTTTTACAAAAACAATCATTAGTTAGATATAAACGGCAGTAATTGATTCAGTAGGACTCCTTATCCATGTAAACGATCATTGTGACATCTGAATTCATTAATTATCTGAAATACACTGCGTGTGCGTGTGATGTTAAATGTTTGAACCAAGGTTAACGGTTAAAGTGTCAGAGAATGGGTGGTGATTTTTGACGTCCTCCCATGATCTGAAGTGAGCGTGCGTGTTTGTGTTGGTGAAAGTTTAAGAAATGTACAACTGTCGGTTCAGCTCTCTGGTGCTCCCTGCTGGCAGTATCACTATACTGTCCTCATGTTTCACAAAAATAGTTTTGAGAGACGTTGTCAGTTTTTGTATGTTGCTTAAATCCTCCAAAGCGGTTGGCAGTAAACATCAGGTCACGGTACGCCACGGAGTCAATGAGCTCGAGTTGAAAAAGAAAAAGCTTACAGCACCTGGTATTCCCAGGCGGTCTCCCATCCAAGTACTAACCAGGCCCGACCCTGCTTAGCTTCCGAGATCAGACGAGATCGGCGTGTTCAGGGTGGTATGGCCGTAAGCAATTAGTGCAGGCGCAAAACCAGGTTTTATACAGTAGCACATAAGGAGTGAGAAAGCTGCTGAGGCTCGACGTTACACTCTTACAAAAACAATCATTAGTTAGATATAACGGCAGTAATTGATTCAGTAGGACTCCTTATCCATGTAAACGATCATTGTGACATCTGAATTCATTAATTATCTGAAATACACTGCGTGTGCGTGTGATGTTAAATGTTTGAACCAAGGTTAACGGTTAAAGTGTCAGAGAATGGGTGGTGATTTTTTGACGTCCTCCCATGATCTGAAGTGAGCGTGCGTGTTTGTGTTGGTGAAAGTTTAAGAAATGTACAACTGTCGGTTCAGCTCTCTGGTGCTCCCTGCTGGCAGTATCACTATACTGTCCTCATGTTTCACAAAAATAGTTTTGAGAGACGTTGTCAGTTTTTGTATGTTGCTTAAATCCTCCAAAGCGGTTGGCAGTAAACATCAGGTCACGGTACGCCACGGTAGGCCACGGAGTCAATGAGCTCGAGTTGAAAAAGAAAAAGCTTACAGCACCTGGTATTCCCAGGCGGTCTCCCATCCAAGTACTAACCAGGCCCGACCCTGCTTAGCTTCCGAGATCAGACGAGATCGGGCGTGTTCAGGGTGGTATGGCCGTAAGCAATTAGTGCAGGCGCAAAACCAGGTTTTATACAGTAGCACATAAGGAGTGAGAAAGCTGCTGAGGCTCGACGTTACACTCTTACAAAAACAATCATTAGTTAGATATAAACGGCAGTAATTGATTCAGTAGGACTCCTTATCCATGTAAACGATCATTGTGACATCTGAATTCATTAATTATCTGAAATACACTGCGTGTGCGTGTGATGTTAAATGTTTGAACCAAGGTTAACGGTTAAAGTGTCAGAGAATGGGTGGTGATTTTTTGACGTCCTCCCATGATCTGAAGTGAGCGTGCGTGTTTGTGTTGGTGAAAGTTTAAGAAATGTACAACTGTCGGTTCAGCTCTCTGGTGCTCCCTGCTGGCAGTATCACTATACTGTCCTCATGTTTCACAAAAATAGTTTTGAGAGACGTTGTCAGTTTTTGTATGTTGCTTAAATCCTCCAAAGCGGTTGGCAGTAAACATCAGGTCACGGTACGCCACGGAGTCAATGAGCTCGAGTTGAAAAAGAAAAGCTTACAGCACCTGGTATTCCCAGGCGGTCTCCCATCCAAGTACTAACCAGGCCCGACCCTGCTTAGCTTCCGAGATCAGACGAGATCGGGCGTGTTCAGGGTGGTATGGCCGTAAGCAATTAGTGCAGGCGCAAAACCAGGTTTTATACAGTAGCACATAAGGAGTGAGAAAGCTGCTGAGGCTCGACGTTACACTCTTACAAAAACAATCATTAGTTAGATATAAACGGCAGTAATTGATTCAGTAGGACTCCTTATCCATGTAAACGATCATTGTGACATCTGAATTCATTAATTATCTGAAATACACTGCGTGTGCGTGTGATGTTAAATGTTTGAACCAAGGTTAACGGTTAAAGTGTCAGAGAATGGGTGGTGATTTTTTGACGTCCTCCCATGATCTGAAGTGAGCGTGCGTGTTTGTGTTGGTGAAAGTTTAAGAAATGTACAACTGTCGGTTCAGCTCTCTGGTGCTCCCTGCTGGCAGTATCACTATACTGTCCTCATGTTTCACAAAAATAGTTTGAGAGACGTTGTCAGTTTTTGTATGTTGCTTAAATCCTCCAAAGCGGTTGGCAGTAAACATCAGGTCACGGTACGCCACGGAGTCAATGAGCTCGAGTTGAAAAAGAAAATAGCTTACAGCACCTGGTATTCCCAGGCGGTCTCCCATCCAAGTACTAACCAGGCCCGACCCTGCTTAGCTTCCGAGATCAGACGAGATCGGGCGTGTTCAGGGTGGTATGGCCGTAAGCAATTAGTGCAGGCGCAAAACCAGGTTTTATACAGTAGCACATAAGGAGTGAGAAAGCTGCTGAGGCTCGACGTTACACTTTACAAAAACAATCATTAGTTAGATATAAACGGCAGTAATTGATTCAGTAGGACTCCTTATCCATGTAAACGATCATTGTGACATCTGAATTCATTAATTATCTGAAATACACTGCGTGTGCGTGTGATGTTAAATGTTTGAACCAAGGTTAACGGTTAAAGTGTCAGAGAATGGGTGGTGATTTTTTGACGTCCTCCCATGATCTGAAGTGAGCGTGCGTGTTTGTGTTGGTGAAAGTTTAAGAAATGTACAACTGTCGGTTCAGCTCTCTGGTGCTCCCTGCTGGCAGTATCACTATACTGTCCTCATGTTTCACAAAAATAGTTTTGAGAGACGTTGTCAGTTTTTGTATGTTGCTTAAATCCTCCAAAGCGGTTGGCAGTAAACATCAGGTCACGGTACGCCACGGAGTCAATGAGCTCGAGTTGAAAAAGAAAAAGCTTACAGCACCTGGTATTCCCAGGCGGTCTCCCATCCAAGTACTAACCAGGCCCGACCCTGCTTAGCTTCCGAGATCAGACGAGATCGGGCGTGTTCAGGGTGGTATGGCCGTAAGCAATTAGTGCAGGCGCAAAACCAGGTTTTATACAGTAGCACATAAGGAGTGAGAAAGCTGCTGAGGCTCGACGTTACACTTTTACAAAAACAATCATTAGTTAGATATAAACGGCAGTAATTGATTCAGTAGGACTCCTTATCCATGTAAACGATCATTGTGACATCTGAATTCATTAATTATCTGAAATACACTGCGTGTGCGTGTGATGTTAAATGTTTGAACCAAGGTTAACGGTTAAAGTGTCAGAGAATGGGTGGTGATTTTTTGACGTCCTCCCATGATCTGAAGTGAGCGTGCGTGTTTGTGTTGGTGAAAGTTTAAGAAATGTACAACTGTCGGTTCAGCTCTCTGGTGCTCCCTGCTGGCAGTATCACTATACTGTCCTCATGTTTCACAAAAATAGTTTTGAGAGACGTTGTCAGTTTTTGTATGTTGCTTAAATCCTCCAAAGCGGTTGGCAGTAAACATCAGGTCACGGTACGCACGGTAGGCCACGGAGTCAATGAGCTCGAGTTGAAAAAGAAAAAGCTTACAGCACCTGGTATTCCCAGGCGGTCTCCCATCCAAGTACTAACCAGGCCCGACCCTGCTTAGCTTCCGAGATCAGACGAGATCGGGCGTGTTCAGGGTGGTATGGCCGTAAGCAATTAGTGCAGGCGCAAAACCAGGTTTTATACAGTAGCACATAAGGAGTGAGAAAGCTGCTGAGGCTTCGACGTTACACTTTTACAAAAACAATCATTAGTTAGATATAAACGGCAGTAATTGATTCAGTAGGACTCCTTATCCATGTAAACGATCATTGTGACATCTGAATTCATTAATTATCTGAAATACACTGCGTGTGCGTGTGATGTTAAATGTTTGAACCAAGGTTAACGGTTAAAGTGTCAGAGAATGGGTGGTGATTTTTTGACGTCCTCCCATGATCTGAAGTGAGCGTGCGTGTTTGTGTTGGTGAAAGTTTAAGAAATGTACAACTGTCGGTTCAGCTCTCTGGTGCTCCCTGCTGGCAGTATCACTATACTGTCCTCATGTTTCACAAAAATAGTTTTGAGAGACGTTGTCAGTTTTTGTATGTTGCTTAAATCCTCCAAAGCGGTTGGCAGTAAACATCAGGTCACGGTACGCCACGGTAGGCCACGGAGTCAATGAGCTCGAGTTGAAAAAGAAAAAGCTTACAGCACCTGGTATTCCCAGGCGGTCTCCCATCCAAGTACTAACCAGGCCCGACCCTGCTTAGCTTCCGAGATCAGACGAGATCGGGCGTGTTCAGGGTGGTATGGCCGTAAGCAATTAGTGCAGGCGCAAAACCAGGTTTTATACAGTAGCACATAAGGAGTGAGAAAGCTGCTGAGGCTCGACGTTACACTTTTACAAAAACAATCATTAGTTAGATATAAACGGCAGTAATTGATTCAGTAGGACTCCTTATCCATGTAAACGATCATTGTGACATCTGAATTCATTAATTATCTGAAATACACTGCGTGTGCGTGTGATGTTAAATGTTTGAACCAAGGTTAACGGTTAAAGTGTCAGAGAATGGGTGGTGATTTTTGACGTCCTCCCATGATCTGAAGTGAGCGTGCGTGTTTGTGTTGGTGAAAGTTTAAGAAATGTACAACTGTCGGTTCAGCTCTCTGGTGCTCCCTGCTGGCAGTATCACTATACTGTCCTCATGTTTCACAAAAATAGTTTTGAGAGACGTTGTCAGTTTTTGTATGTTGCTTAAATCCTCCAAAGCGGTTGGCAGTAAACATCAGGTCACGGTACGCCACGGTAGGCCACGGAGTCAATGAGCTCGAGTTGAAAAAGAAAAAGCTTACAGCACCTGGTATTCCCAGGCGGTCTCCCATCCAAGTACTAACCAGGCCCGACCCTGCTTAGCTTCCGAGATCAGACGAGATCGGGCGTGTTCAGGGTGGTATGGCCGTAAGCAATTAGTGCAGGCGCAAAACCAGGTTTTATACAGTAGCACATAAGGAGTGAGAAAGCTGCTGAGGCTCGACGTTACACTTTTACAAAAACAATCATTAGTTAGATATAAACGGCAGTAATTGATTCAGTAGGACTCCTTATCCATGTAAACGATCATTGTGACATCTGAATTCATTAATTATCTGAAATACACTGCGTGTGCGTGTGATGTTAAATGTTTGAACCAAGGTTAACGGTTAAAGTGTCAGAGAATGGGTGGTGATTTTTTGACGTCCTCCCATGATCTGAAGTGAGCGTGCGTGTTTGTGTTGGTGAAAGTTTAAGAAATGTACAACTGTCGGTTCAGCTCTCTGGTGCTCCCTGCTGGCAGTATCACTATACTGTCCTCATGTTTCACAAAAATAGTTTTGAGAGACGTTGTCAGTTTTTGTATGTTGCTTAAATCCTCCAAAGCGGTTGGCAGTAAACATCAGGTCACGGTACGCCACGGAGTCAATGAGCTCGAGTTGAAAAAGAAAAAGCTTACAGCACCTGGTATTCCCAGGCGGTCTCCCATCCAAGTACTAACCAGGCCCGACCCTGCTTAGCTTCCGAGATCAGACGAGATCGGGCGTGTTCAGGGTGGTATGGCCGTAAGCAATTAGTGCAGGCGCAAAACCAGGTTTTATACAGTAGCACATAAGGAGTGAGAAAGCTGCTGAGGCTCGACGTTACACTCTTACAAAAACAATCATTAGTTAGATATAAACGGCAGTAATTGATTCAGTAGGACTCCTTATCCATGTAAACGATCATTGTGACATCTGAATTCATTAATTATCTGAAATACACTGCGTGTGCGTGTGATGTTAAATGTTTGAACCAAGGTTAACGGTTAAAGTGTCAGAGAATGGGTGGTGATTTTTTGACGTCCTCCCATGATCTGAAGTGAGCGTGCGTGTTTGTGTTGGTGAAAGTTTAAGAAATGTACAACTGTCGGTTCAGCTCTCTGGTGCTCCCTGCTGGCAGTATCACTATACTGTCCTCATGTTTCACAAAAATAGTTTTGAGAGACGTTGTCAGTTTTTGTATGTTGCTTAAATCCTCCAAAGCGGTTGGCAGTAAACATCAGGTCACGGTACGCCACGGTAGGCCACGGAGTCAATGAGCTCGAGTTGAAAAAGAAAAAGCTTACAGCACCTGGTATTCCCAGGCGGTCTCCCATCCAAGTACTAACCAGGCCCGACCCTGCTTAGCTTCCGAGATCAGACGAGATCGGGCGTGTTCAGGGTGGTATGGCCGTAAGCAATTAGTGCAGGCGCAAAACCAGGTTTTATACAGTAGCACATAAGGAGTGAGAAAGCTGCTGAGGCTCGACGTTACACTTTACAAAAACAATCATTAGTTAGATATAAACGGCAGTAATTGATTCAGTAGGACTCCTTATCCATGTAAACGATCATTGTGACATCTGAATTCATTAATTATCTGAAATACACTGCGTGTGCGTGTGATGTTAAATGTTTGAACCAAGGTTAACGGTTAAAGTGTCAGAGAATGGGTGGTGATTTTTTGACGTCCTCCCATGATCTGAAGTGAGCGTGCGTGTTTGTGTTGGTGAAAGTTTAAGAAATGTACAACTGTCGGTTCAGCTCTCTGGTGCTCCCTGCTGGCAGTATCACTATACTGTCCTCATGTTTCACAAAAATAGTTTTGAGAGACGTTGTCAG
Source organism: Gadus chalcogrammus (assembly GCF_026213295.1). Classification (NCBI taxonomy): domain Eukaryota; kingdom Metazoa; phylum Chordata; class Actinopteri; order Gadiformes; family Gadidae; genus Gadus; species Gadus chalcogrammus. Next base: position 6,689,954 of record NC_079423.1, on the reverse strand, counting down.
TTTTTGTATGTTGCTTAAATCCTCCAAAGCGGTTGGCAGTAAACATCAGGTCACGGTACGCCACGGAGTCAATGAGCTCGAGTTGAAAAAGAAAAAGCTTACAGCACCTGGTATTCCCAGGCGGTCTCCCATCCAAGTACTAACCAGGCCCGACCCTGCTTAGCTTCCGAGATCAGACGAGATCGGGCGTGTTCAGGGTGGTATGGCCGTAAGCAATTAGTGCAGGCGCAAAACCAGGTTTTATACAGTAGCACATAAGGAGTGAGAAAGCTGCTGAGGCTCGACGTTACACTCTTACAAAAACAATCATTAGTTAGATATAAACGGCAGTAATTGATTCAGTAGGACTCCTTATCCATGTAAACGATCATTGTGACATCTGAATTCATTAATTATCTGAAATACACTGCGTGTGCGTGTGATGTTAAATGTTTGAACCAAGGTTAACGGTTAAAGTGTCAGAGAATGGGTGGTGATTTTTTGACGTCCTCCCATGATCTGAAGTGAGCGTGCGTGTTTGTGTTGGTGAAAGTTTAAGAAATGTACAACTGTCGGTTCAGCTCTCTGGTGCTCCCTGCTGGCAGTATCACTATACTGTCCTCATGTTTCACAAAAATAGTTTTGAGAGACGTTGTCAGTTTTTGTATGTTGCTTAAATCCTCCAAAGCGGTTGGCAGTAAACATCAGGTCACGGTACGCCACGGAGTCAATGAGCTCGAGTTGAAAAAGAAAAAGCTTACAGCACCTGGTATTCCCAGGCGGTCTCCCATCCAAGTACTAACCAGGCCCGACCCTGCTTAGCTTCCGAGATCAGACGAGATCGGGCGTGTTCAGGGTGGTATGGCCGTAAGCAATTAGTGCAGGCGCAAAACCAGGTTTTATACAGTAGCACATAAGGAGTGAGAAAGCTGCTGAGGCTCGACGTTACACTCTTACAAAAACAATCATTAGTTAGATATAAACGGCAGTAATTGATTCAGTAGGACTCCTTATCCATGTAAACGATCATTGTGACATCTGAATTCATTAATTATCTGAAATACACTGCGTGTGCGTGTGATGTTAAATGTTTGAACCAAGGTTAACGGTTAAAGTGTCAGAGAATGGGTGGTGATTTTTTGACGTCCTCCCATGATCTGAAGTGAGCGTGCGTGTTTGTGTTGGTGAAAGTTTAAGAAATGTACAACTGTCGGTTCAGCTCTCTGGTGCTCCCTGCTGGCAGTATCACTATACTGTCCTCATGTTTCACAAAAATAGTTTTGAGAGACGTTGTCAGTTTTTGTATGTTGCTTAAATCCTCCAAAGCGGTTGGCAGTAAACATCAGGTCACGGTACGCCACGGAGTCAATGAGCTCGAGTTGAAAAAGAAAAAGCTTACAGCACCTGGTATTCCCAGGCGGTCTCCCATCCAAGTACTAACCAGGCCCGACCCTGCTTAGCTTCCGAGATCAGACGAGATCGGGCGTGTTCAGGGTGGTATGGCCGTAAGCAATTAGTGCAGGCGCAAAACCAGGTTTTATACAGTAGCACATAAGGAGTGAGAAAGCTGCTGAGGCTCGACGTTACACTTTTACAAAAACAATCATTAGTTAGATATAAACGGCAGTAATTGATTCAGTAGGACTCCTTATCCATGTAAACGATCATTGTGACATCTGAATTCATTAATTATCTGAAATACACTGCGTGTGCGTGTGATGTTAAATGTTTGAACCAAGGTTAACGGTTAAAGTGTCAGAGAATGGGTGGTGATTTTTTGACGTCCTCCCATGATCTGAAGTGAGCGTGCGTGTTTGTGTTGGTGAAAGTTTAAGAAATGTACAACTGTCGGTTCAGCTCTCTGGTGCTCCCTGCTGGCAGTATCACTATACTGTCCTCATGTTTCACAAAAATAGTTTTGAGAGACGTTGTCAGTTTTTGTATGTTGCTTAAATCCTCCAAAGCGGTTGGCAGTAAACATCAGGTCACGGTACGCCACGGAGTCAATGAGCTCGAGTTGAAAAAGAAAAAGCTTACAGCACCTGGTATTCCCAGGCGGTCTCCCATCCAAGTACTAACCAGGCCCGACCCTGCTTAGCTTCCGAGATCAGACGAGATCGGGCGTGTTCAGGGTGGTATGGCCGTAAGCAATTAGTGCAGGCGCAAAACCAGGTTTTATACAGTAGCACATAAGGAGTGAGAAAGCTGCTGAGGCTCGACGTTACACTCTTACAAAAACAATCATTAGTTAGATATAAACGGCAGTAATTGATTCAGTAGGACTCCTTATCCATGTAAACGATCATTGTGACATCTGAATTCATTAATTATCTGAAATACACTGCGTGTGCGTGTGATGTTAAATGTTTGAACCAAGGTTAACGGTTAAAGTGTCAGAGAATGGGTGGTGATTTTTTGACGTCCTCCCATGATCTGAAGTGAGCGTGCGTGTTTGTGTTGGTGAAAGTTTAAGAAATGTACAACTGTCGGTTCAGCTCTCTGGTGCTCCCTGCTGGCAGTATCACTATACTGTCCTCATGTTTCACAAAAATAGTTTTGAGAGACGTTGTCAGTTTTTGTATGTTGCTTAAATCCTCCAAAGCGGTTGGCAGTAAACATCAGGTCACGGTACGCCACGGTAGGCCACGGAGTCAATGAGCTCGAGTTGAAAAAGAAAAAGCTTACAGCACCTGGTATTCCCAGGCGGTCTCCCATCCAAGTACTAACCAGGCCCGACCCTGCTTAGCTTCCGAGATCAGACGAGATCGGGCGTGTTCAGGGTGGTATGGCCGTAAGCAATTAGTGCAGGCGCAAAACCAGGTTTTATACAGTAGCACATAAGGAGTGAGAAAGCTGCTGAGGCTCGACGTTACACTCTTTACAAAAACAATCATTAGTTAGATATAAACGGCAGTAATTGATTCAGTAGGACTCCTTATCCATGTAAACGATCATTGTGACATCTGAATTCATTAATTATCTGAAATACACTGCGTGTGCGTGTGATGTTAAATGTTTGAACCAAGGTTAACGGTTAAAGTGTCAGAGAATGGGTGGTGATTTTTTGACGTCCTCCCATGATCTGAAGTGAGCGTGCGTGTTTGTGTTGGTGAAAGTTTAAGAAATGTACAACTGTCGGTTCAGCTCTCTGGTGCTCCCTGCTGGCAGTATCACTATACTGTCCTCATGTTTCACAAAAATAGTTTTGAGAGACGTTGTCAGTTTTTGTATGTTGCTTAAATCCTCCAAAGCGGTTGGCAGTAAACATCAGGTCACGGTACGCCACGGTAGGCCACGGAGTCAATGAGCTCGAGTTGAAAAAGAAAAAGCTTACAGCACCTGGTATTCCCAGGCGGTCTCCCATCCAAGTACTAACCAGGCCCGACCCTGCTTAGCTTCCGAGATCAGACGAGATCGGGCGTGTTCAGGGTGGTATGGCCGTAAGCAATTAGTGCAGGCGCAAAACCAGGTTTTATACAGTAGCACATAAGGAGTGAGAAAGCTGCTGAGGCTCGACGTTACACTTTTACAAAAACAATCATTAGTTAGATATAAACGGCAGTAATTGATTCAGTAGGACTCCTTATCCATGTAAACGATCATTGTGACATCTGAATTCATTAATTATCTGAAATACACTGCGTGTGCGTGTGATGTTAAATGTTTGAACCAAGGTTAACGGTTAAAGTGTCAGAGAATGGGTGGTGATTTTTTGACGTCCTCCCATGATCTGAAGTGAGCGTGCGTGTTTGTGTTGGTGAAAGTTTAAGAAATGTACAACTGTCGGTTCAGCTCTCTGGTGCTCCCTGCTGGCAGTATCACTATACTGTCCTCATGTTTCACAAAAATAGTTTTGAGAGACGTTGTCAGTTTTTGTATGTTGCTTAAATCCTCCAAAGCGGTTGGCAGTAAACATCAGGTCACGGTACGCCACGGAGTCAATGAGCTCGAGTTGAAAAAGAAAAAGCTTACAGCACCTGGTATTCCCAGGCGGTCTCCCATCCAAGTACTAACCAGGCCCGACCCTGCTTAGCTTCCGAGATCAGACGAGATCGGGCGTGTTCAGGGTGGTATGGCCGTAAGCAATTAGTGCAGGCGCAAAACCAGGTTTTATACAGTAGCACATAAGGAGTGAGAAAGCTGCTGAGGCTCGACGTTACACTTTTACAAAAACAATCATTAGTTAGATATAAACGGCAGTAATTGATTCAGTAGGACTCCTTATCCATGTAAACGATCATTGTGACATCTGAATTCATTAATTATCTGAAATACACTGCGTGTGCGTGTGATGTTAAATGTTTGAACCAAGGTTAACGGTTAAAGTGTCAGAGAATGGGTGGTGATTTTTTGACGTCCTCCCATGATCTGAAGTGAGCGTGCGTGTTTGTGTTGGTGAAAGTTTAAGAAATGTACAACTGTCGGTTCAGCTCTCTGGTGCTCCCTGCTGGCAGTATCACTATACTGTCCTCATGTTTCACAAAAATAGTTTTGAGAGACGTTGTCAGTTTTTGTATGTTGCTTAAATCCTCCAAAGCGGTTGGCAGTAAACATCAGGTCACGGTACGCCACGGTAGGCCACGGAGGCAATGAGCTCGAGTTGAAAAAGAAAAAGCTTACAGCACCTGGTATTCCCAGGCGGTCTCCCATCCAAGTACTAACCAGGCCCGACCCTGCTTAGCTTCCGAGATCAGACGAGATCGGGCGTGTTCAGGGTGGTATGGCCGTAAGCAATTAGTGCAGGCGCAAAACCAGGTTTTATACAGTAGCACATAAGGAGTGAGAAAGCTGCTGAGGCTCGACGTTACACTTTACAAAAACAATCATTAGTTAGATATAAACGGCAGTAATTGATTCAGTAGGACTCCTTATCCATGTAAACGATCATTGTGACATCTGAATTCATTAATTATCTGAAATACACTGCGTGTGCGTGTGATGTTAAATGTTTGAACCAAGGTTAACGGTTAAAGTGTCAGAGAATGGGTGGTGATTTTTTGACGTCCTCCCATGATCTGAAGTGAGCGTGCGTGTTTGTGTTGGTGAAAGTTAAGAAATGTACAACTGTCGGTTCAGCTCTCTGGTGCTCCCTGCTGGCAGTATCACTATACTGTCCTCATGTTTCACAAAAATAGTTTTGAGAGACGTTGTCAGTTTTTGTATGTTGCTTAAATCCTCCAAAGCGGTTGGCAGTAAACATCAGGTCACGGTACGCCACGGTAGCCACGGAGGCAATGAGCTCGAGTTGAAAAAGTAATAGCTTACAGCACCTGGTATTCCAGGCGGTCTCCCATCCAAGTACTAACCAGGCCCGACCCTGCTTAGCTTCCGAGACCAGACGAGATCGGGCGTGTTCAGGGTGGTATGGCCGTAAGCAATTAGTGCAGGCGCAAAACCAGGTTTTATACAGTAGCACATAAGGAGTGAGAAAGCTGCTGAGGCTCGACGTTACACTTTAACAAAAACAATCATTAGTTAGATATAACGGCAGTAATTGATTCAGTAGGACTCCTTATCCATGTAAACGATCATTGTGACATCTGAATTCATTAATTATCTGAAATACACTGCGTGTGCGTGTGATGTTAAATGTTTGAACCAAGGTTAACGGTTAAAGTGTCAGAGAATGGGTGGTGATTTTTTGACGTCCTCCCATGATCTGAAGTGAGCGTGCGTGTTTGTGTTGGTGAAAGTTTAAGAAATGTACAACTGTCGGTTCAGCTCTCTGGTGCTCCTTGCTGGCAGTATCACTATACTGTCCCTCATGTTTCACAAAAATAGTTTTGAGAGACGTTGTCAGTTTTTGTATGTTGCTTAAATCCTCCAAAGCGGTTGGCAGTAAACATCAGGTCACGGTACGCCACGGAGTCAATGAGCTCGAGTTGAAAAAGAAAAAGCTTACAGCACCTGGTATTCCCAGGCGGTCTCCCATCCAAGTACTAACCAGGCCCGACCCTGCTTAGCTTCCGAGATCAGACGAGATCGGGCGTGTTCAGGGTGGTATGCCGTAAGCAATTAGTGCAGGCGCAAAACCAGGTTTTATACAGTAGCACATAAGGAGTGAGAAAGCTGCTGAGGCTCGACGTTACACTTTTACAAAAACAATCATTAGTTAGATATAACGGCAGTAATTGATTCAGTAGGACTCCTTATCCATGTAAACGATCATTGTGACATCTGAATTCATTAATTATCTGAAATACACTGCGTGTGCGTGTGATGTTAAATGTTTGAACCAAGGTTAACGGTTAAAGTGTCAGAGAATGGGTGGTGATTTTTTGACGTCCTCCCATGATCTGAAGTGAGCGTGCGGTTTGTGTTGGTGAAAGTTTAAGAAATGTACAACTGTCGGTTTCAGCTCTCTGGTGCTCCCTGCTGGCAGTATCACTATACTGTCCTCATGTTTCACAAAATAGTTTTGAGAGACGTTGTCAGTTTTTGTATGTTGCTTAAATCCTCCAAAGCGGTTGGCAGTAAACATCAGGTCACGGTAGCCACGGTAGGCCACGGAGTCAATGAGCTCGAGTTGAAAAAGAAAAGCTTACAGCACCTGGTATTCCCAGGCGGTCTCCCATCCAAGTACTAACCAGGCCCGACCCTGCTTAGCTTCCGAGATCAGACGAGATCGGCGTGTTCAGGGTGGTATGGCCGTAAGCAATTAGTGCAGCGCAAAACCAGGTTTTATACAGTAGCACATAAGGAGTGAGAAAGCTGCTGAGGCTCGACGTTACACTTTACAAAAACAATCATTAGTTAGATATAAACGGCAGTAATTGATCAGTAGGACTCCTTATCCATGTAAACGATCATTGTGACATCTGAAATCATTAATTATCTGAAATACACTGCGTGTGCGTGTGATGTTAAATGTTTGAACCAAGGTTAACGGTTTAAAGTGTCAGAGAATGGTGGTGATTTTTGACGTCCTCCCATGATCTGAAGTGAGCGTGCGTGTTTGTGTTGGTGAAAGTTTAAGAAATGTACAACTGTCGTTTCAGCTCTCTGGTGCTCCCTGCTGGCAGTATCACTATACTGTCCTCATGTTTCACAAAAATAGTTTGGAGAGACGTTGTCAGTTTTTGTATGTTGCTTAAATCCTCCAAAGCGGTTGGCAGTAAACATCAGGTCACGGTACGCCACGGAGTCAATGAGCTCGAGTTGAAAAAGAAAAAGCTTACAGCACCTGGTATTCCCAGGCGGTCTCCCATCCAAGTACTAACCAGGCCCGACCCTGCTTAGCTTCCGAGATCAGACGAGATCGGGCGTGTTCAGGGTGGTATGGGCCGTAAGCAATTAGTGCAGGCGCAAACCAGGTTTTATACAGTAGCACATAAGGAGTGAGAAAGCTGCTGAGGCTCGACGTTACACTCTTACAAAAACAATCATTAGTTAGATATAACGGCAGTAATTGATTCAGTAGGACTCCTTATCCATGTAAACGATCATTGTGACATCTGAATTCATTAATTATCTGAAATACACTGCGTGTGCGTGTGATGTTAAATGTTTGAACCAAGGTTAACGGTTAAAGTGTCAGAGAATGGGTGGTGATTTTTTGACGTCCTCCCATGATCTGAAAGTGAGCGTGCGTGTTTGTGTTGGTGAAAGTTTAAGAAATGTACAACTGTCGGTTTCAGCTCTCTGGTGCTCCCTGCTGGCAGTATCACTATACTGTCCTCATGTTTCACAAAAATAGTTTTGAGAGACGTTGTCAGTTTTTGTATGTTGCTTAAATCCTCCAAAGCGGTTGGCAGTTAACATCAGGTCACGGTACGCCACGGTAGGCCACGGAGTCAATGAGCTCGAGTTGAAAAAGAAAAAGCTTACAGCACCTGGTATTCCCAGGCGGTCTCCCATCCAAGTACTAACCAGGCCCGACCCTGCTTAGCTTCCGAGATCAGACGAGATCGGGCGTGTTCAGGGTGGTATGGCCGTAAGCAATTAGTGCAGGCGCAAAACCAGGTTTATACAGTAGCACATAAGGAGTGAGAAAGCTGCTGAGGCTCGACGTTACCTCTTACAAAAACAATCATTAGTTAGATATAAACGGCAGTAATTGATTCAGTAGGACTCCTTATCCATGTAAACGATCATTGTGACATCTGAATTCATTATTATCTGAAATACACTGCGTGTGCGTGTGATGTTAAATGTTTGAACCAAGGTTAACGGTTAAAGTGTCAGAGAATGGGTGGTGATTTTTTGACGGTCCTCCCATGATCTGAAGTGAGCGTGCGTGTTTGTGTTGGTGAAAGTTTAAGAAATGTACAACTGTCGGTTCAGCTCTCTGGTGCTCCCTGCTGGCAGTATCACTATACTGTCCTCATGGTTTCACAAAATAGTTTTGAGAGACGTTGTCAGTTTTTGTATGTTGCTTAAATCCTCCAAAGCGGTTGGCAGTAAACATCAGGTCACGGTACGCCACGGTAGGCCACGGAGTCAATGAGCTCGAGTTGAAAAAGAAAAAGCTTACAGCACCTGGTATTCCCAGGCGGTCTCCCATCCAAGTACTAACCAGGCCCGACCCTGCTTAGCTTCCGAGATCAGACGAGATCGGGCGTGTTCAGGGTGGTATGGCCGTAAGCAATTAGTGCAGGCGCAAAACCAGGTTTTATACAGTAGCACATAAGGAGTGAGAAAGCTGCTGAGGCTCGACGTTACACTCTTACAAAAACAATCATTAGTTAGATATAAACGGCAGTAGTGATTCAGTAGGACTTCCTTATCCATGTAAACGATCATTGTGACATCTGAATTCATTAATTATCTGAAATACCTGCGTTGAGCGTGTGATGTTAAATGTTGAAACCAAGGGTTACACGGTTAAAGTGTCAGAGAATGTGGTGATTTTTTGACGTCCTCCCATGATCTGAAGTGAGCGTGCGTGTTTGTGTTGGTGCAAGTTACGAAATGTACAACTGATCGTTTCAGCTCTCTGGTGCTCCCGGCTGGCAGTATCACTATACTGTCCCTCATGATTTCACAAAATATTTTAGAAGACGTTGTCAGTTTTTGTATGTTGCTTGAAATCCTACAAAGCGGTTGCTGTAACATCAGTCACGGTACGCCACGGTAGGCCCACGGTAGTCAATGAGCTCGAGTTGAAAAAGAAAAATAGCTTACAGCACCCTGGTATTCCCAGGCGGTCTCCCATCCAAGTACTAACCAGGCCCGACCCTGC
>NC_079423.1:6602885-6680694 GCF_026213295.1 Gadus chalcogrammus | reverse complement strand
CGGGCGATGTTCAGGGTGGTATGGCCGTAAGCAATTAGTGCAGGCGCAAAACCAGGTTTTATACAGTAGCACATAAGGATGTGAGAAAGCTGCTGAGGCTCGACGTTCCACTCTTACAAAAACAATCATTAGTTAGATATAACGCAGTAGTAATTGATTCAGTAGGACTCCTTATCCATGTAAACGATCATTGTGACATCTGAATTCATTAATTATCTGAAATCCACTGCGTGTGCGTGTGATGTTAAATGTTTGAACCAGGTTAACGGTTTTAAAGTGTCAGAGACTGGGTGGTGATTTTTTGACGTCCTCCCATGATCTGAAGTGAGCGTGCGTGTTTGTGTTGGTGAAAGTTTAAGAAATGTACAACTGTCGGTTCAGCTCTCTGGTGCTCCCTGCTGGCAGTATCACTATACTGTCCTCATGTTTCACAAAAATAGTTTTGAGAGACGTTGTCAGTTTTTGTATGTTGCTTAAATCCTCCAAAGCGGTTGGCAGTAAACATCAGGTCACGGTACGCCACGGTAGGCCACGGAGTCAATGAGCTCGAGTTGAAAAAGAAAAAGCTTACAGCACCTGGTATTCCCAGGCGGTCTCCCATCCAAGTACTAACCAGGCCCGACCCTGCTTAGCTTCCGAGATCAGACGAGATCGGGCGTGTTCAGGGTGGTATGGCCGTAAGCAATTAGTGCAGGCGCAAAACCAGGTTTATACAGTAGCACATAAGGAGTGAGAAAGCTGCTGAGGCTCGACGTTACACTTTTACAAAAACAATCATTAGTTAGATATAAACGGCAGTAATTGATTCAGTAGGACTCCTTATCCATGTAAACGATCATTGTGACATCTGAATTCATTAATTATCTGAAATACACTGCGTGAGCGTGTGATGTTAAATGTTTGAACCAAGGTTAACGGTTAAAGTGTCAGAGAATGGGTGGTGATTTTTTGACGTCCTCCCATGATCTGAAGTGAGCGTGCGTGTTTGTGTTGGTGAAAGTTTAAGAAATGTACAACTGTCGGTTCAGCTCTCTGGTGCTCCCTGCTGGCAGTATCACTATACTGTCCTCATGTTTCACAAAAATAGTTTTGAGAGACGTTGTCAGTTTTTGTATGTTGCTTAAATCCTCCAAAGCGGTTGGCAGTAAACATCAGGTCACGGTACGCCACGGTAGGCCACGGAGTCAATGAGCTCGAGTTGAAAAAGAAAAAGCTTACAGCACCTGGTATTCCCAGGCGGTCTCCCATCCAAGTACTAACCAGGCCCGACCCTGCTTAGCTTCCGAGATCAGACGAGATCGGGCGTGTTCAGGGTGGTATGGCCGTAAGCAATTAGTGCAGGCGCAAAACCAGGTTTTATACAGTAGCACATAAGGAGTGAGAAAGCTGCTGAGGCTTGACGTTACACTTTTACAAAAACAATCATTAGTTAGATATAAACGGCAGTAATTGATTCAGTAGGACTCCTTATCCATGTAAACGATCATTGTGACATCTGAATTCATTAATTATCTGAAATACACTGCGTGAGCGTGTGATGTTAAATGTTTGAACCAAGGTTAACGGTTAAAGTGTCAGAGAATGGGTGGTGATTTTTTGACGTCCTCCCATGATCTGAAGTGAGCGTGCGTGTTTGTGTTGGTGAAAGTTTAAGAAATGTACAACTGTCGGTTCAGCTCTCTGGTGCTCCCTGCTGGCAGTATCACTATACTGTCCTCATGTTTCACAAAAATAGTTTTGAGAGACGTTGTCAGTTTTTGTATGTTGCTTAAATCCTCCAAAGCGGTTGGCAGTAAACATCAGGTCACGGTACGCCACGGTAGGCCACGGAGGCAATGAGCTCGAGTTGAAAAAGAAAAAGCTTACAGCACCTGGTATTCCCAGGCGGTCTCCCATCCAAGTACTAACCAGGCCCGACCCTGCTTAGCTTCCGAGATCAGACGAGATCGGGCGTGTTCAGGGTGGTATGGCCGTAAGCAATTAGTGCAGGCGCAAAACCAGGTTTTATACAGTAGCACATAAGGAGTGAGAAAGCTGCTGAGGCTCGACGTTACACTTTTACAAAAACAATCATTAGTTAGATATAAACGGCAGTAATTGATTCAGTAGGACTCCTTATCCATGTAAACGATCATTGTGACATCTGAATTCATTAATTATCTGAAATACACTGCGTGTGCGTGTGATGTTAAATGTTTGAACCAAGGTTAACGGTTAAAGTGTCAGAGAATGGGTGGTGATTTTTTGACGTCCTCCCATGATCTGAAGTGAGCGTGCGTGTTTGTGTTGGTGAAAGTTTAAGAAATGTACAACTGTCGGTTCAGCTCTCTGGTGCTCCCTGCTGGCAGTATCACTATACTGTCCTCATGTTTCACAAAAAAAGTTTTGAGAGACGTTGTCAGTTTTTGTATGTTGCTTAAATCCTCCAAAGCGGTTGGCAGTAAACATCAGGTCACGGTACGCCACGGAGTCAATGAGCTCGAGTTGAAAAAGAAAAATGCTTACAGCACCTGGTATTCCCAGGCGGTCTCCCATCCAAGTACTAACCAGGCCCGACCCTGCTTAGCTTCCGAGATCAGACGAGATCGGGCGTGTTCAGGGTGGTATGGCCGTAAGCAATTAGTGCAGGCGCAAAACCAGGTTTATACAGTAGCACATAAGGAGTGAGAAAGCTGCTGAGGCTCGACGTTACACTTTTACAAAAACAATCATTAGTTAGATATAAACGGCAGTAATTGATTCAGTAGGACTCCTTATCCATGTAAACGATCATTGTGACATCTGAATTCATTAATTATCTGAAATACACTGCGTGTGCGTGTGATGTTAAATGTTTGAACCAAGGTTAACGGTTAAAGTGTCAGAGAATGGGTGGTGATTTTTTGGCGTTCTCCCATGATCTGAAGTGAGCGTGCGTGTTTGTGTTGGTGAAAGTTTAAGAAATGTACAACTGTCGTTTCAGCTCTCTGGTGCTCCCTGCTGGCAGTATCACTATACTGTCCTCATGTTTCACAAAAATAGTTTTGAGAGACGTTGTCAGTCTTTGTATGTTGCTTAAATCCTCCAAAGCGGTTGGCAGTAAACATCAGGTCACGGTAGGTCACGGTGGGCCACGGAGGCAATGAGCTCGAGTTGAAAAAGGAAAAGCTCACAGCACCTGGTATTCCCAGGCGGTCTCCCATCCAAGTACTAACCAGGCCCGACCCTGCTTAGCTTCCGAGATCAGACGAGATCGGGCGTGTTCAGGGTGGTATGGCCTTAAGCAATTAGTGCAGGCGCTAAACCAGGTTTTATACAGTAGCACATAAGGAGTGAGAAAGCTGCTGAGGCTCGACGTTACACTTTTACAAAAACAATCATTAGTTAGATATAAACGTCAGTAATTGATTCAGTAGGACTCCTTATCCATGTAAACGATCATTGTGACATCTGAATTCATTAATTATCTGAAATACACTGCGTGTGCGTGTGATGTTAAATGTTTGAACCAAGGTTAACGGTTAAAGTGTCATAGAATGGGTGGTGATTTTTTGACGTCCTCCCATGATCTGAAGTGAGCGTGCGTGTTTGTGTTGGTGAAAGTTTAAGAAATGTACAACTGTCGGTTCAGCTCTCTGGTGCTCCCTGCTGGCAGTATCACTATACTGTCCTCATGTTTCACAAAAACAGTTTTGAGAGACGTTGTCAGTTTTTGTATGTTGCTTAAATCCTCCAAAGCGGTTGGCGGTAAACATCAGGGGCCTCATGTACTAAGGTTGCGTACGCACAAAAACGTGGCGTACGTCCTTTTCCACGCTCACGTTCAGATGTACAAAACGTGAAATGACCGTAAAAATGTGCGGTCCCCACGCCAGCTCCAGAGCTGTCGTACGCACGTTTCTACCATTATGTCCATGGTTTCTACAGCTATTGTTCCTTTGGCGACACTTAGAGGTGACGCTGGGAAACTGGGGAAAAAAGGTGAAAACAATGACTCAGAGTGATTTGCACATCAGAGACACACTAATGAACAATTAACACACCTTGCAATTATATGGGTGGCTATAAAAGCATGCGCAATGGATGAAGAAAATTGTTTTAAAAATGGCTGCGTTAGCGTTGTTAGAGGACATCGCAAATGGTCAAATCCGAAGGGCGCTGGAGACGCCGGGGCCGACGGAGGAGACGCCGGGGCCGACGGAGGAGACGCCGGGGCCGACGGAGGAGACGCCGGGGCCGACGGAGGAGACGCCGGGGCCGACGGAGGAGACGTCGGGGCCGACGGAGGAGACGTCGGGGCCGACGGAGCAATCCGTGCCCTCTCCTTGCTTGTCTATTCAAAAATAAAAAAATTAAGTTAATAAACACGAGTCAAAGTCTTTCATATCCTGGCATCTTTACGCACGACTTATGTGTATTGCAAGCAGCCAATTGTATGACCAGTATAATTACAGCATTTATGACTTCAGCATATTTACCTTGGGGATGATCGGCGTCCCCTTCATGGGCTCCCACCACTCCGGTGAGAGCTGTGTCAACGATCAAAGCGGCCACTCTCAAATCGAAGGGGGAGAGTTCCCCCACTCCCGTCCCCCCACCTGTTGCGGTCACGCTTCGGCGGTGGGCAGAAACCCTCCGCTTCACCTCCACCTTGAGGTCTGACCACTTTTTTTTAATTTCAGAGTGTGTGCGCTGCTGAGACCCCACTGCATTGACGGCCTCGCAAACACACTCCCACTCACTTCTCTTTTGTTTTGCATTTATCCCTGTTGACAGGGTTCCAATAGCATATGTTTGCGCATTTCTACCTCGTGGAGCAAAATCTCGAGCTCAGACTCCGTGAAGTTTCCTTTTTTTTTCTCTGTTCATGGTGCCAGGTGATCGGATTAAGAGGTGAATCTCAGGTCCAGATGCCTATTTAAATGAAATTGCATATTTAAATGAGGGCGTGGACAGGGAGGAGTTTTGGCACCTCGGCATGTGCGCTCAATTCCACGTTGATCGAGATGTACAAAAGAAACGTGCTTGGATCCATGCGTTCGCACACTTTGATACATCTGAATTTATTTGTGCGTAAGACAGTTTCTGGGTTTTGGCGTACGCCAAGTTTCAGTATGAAATCCACGCAAGTCTTAGTACATGAGGCCCCAGGTCACGGTAGGTCACGGTAGGCCACGGAGGCAATGAGCTCGAGTTGAAAAAGAAAAGCTTACAGCACCTGGTATTCCCAGGCGGTCTCCCATCCAAGTACTAACCAGGCCCGACCCTGCTTAGCTTCCGAGATCAGACGAGATCGGGCGTGTTCAGGGTGGTATGGCCGTAAGCAATTAGTGCAGGCGCAAAACCAGGTTTTATACAGTAGCACATAAGGAGTGAGAAAGCTGCTGAGGCTCGACGTTACACTTTTACAAAAACAATCATTAGTTAGATATAAACGGCAGTAATTGATTCAGTAGGACTCCTTATCCATGTAAACGATCATTGTGACATCTGAATTCATTAATTATCTGAAATACACTGCGTGTGCGTGTGATGTTAAATGTTTGAACCAAGGTTAACGGTTAAAGTGTCAGAGAATGGGTGGTGATTTTTTGACGTCCTCCCATGATCTGAAGTGAGCGTGCGTGTTTGTGTTGGTGAAAGTTTAAGAAATGTACAACTGTCGGTTCAGCTCTCTGGTGCTCCCTGCTGGCAGTATCACTATACTGTCCTCATGTTTCACAAAAATAGTTTTGAGAGACGTTGTCAGTTTTTGTATGTTGCTTAAATCCTCCAAAGCGGTTGGCAGTAAACATCAGGTCACGGTACGCCACGGTAGGCCACGGAGTCAATGAGCTCGAGTTGAAAAAGAAAAAGCTTACAGCACCTGGTATTCCCAGGCGGTCTCCCATCCAAGTACTAACCAGGCCCGACCCTGCTTAGCTTCCGAGATCAGACGAGATCGGGCGTGTTCAGGGTGGTATGGCCGTAAGCAATTAGTGCAGGCGCAAAACCAGGTTTTATACAGTAGCACATAAGGAGTGAGAAAGCTGCTGAGGCTCGACGTTACACTTTTACAAAAACAATCATTAGTTAGATATAAACGGCAGTAATTGATTCAGTAGGACTCCTTATCCATGTAAACGATCATTGTGACATCTGAATTCATTAATTATCTGAAATACACTGCGTGTGCGTGTGATGTTAAATGTTTGAACCAAGGTTAACGGTTAAAGTGTCAGAGAATGGGTGGTGATTTTTTGACGTCCTCCCATGATCTGAAGTGAGCGTGCGTGTTTGTGTTGGTGAAAGTTTAAGAAATGTACAACTGTCGGTTCAGCTCTCTGGTGCTCCCTGCTGGCAGTATCACTATACTGTCCTCATGTTTCACAAAAATAGTTTTGAGAGACGTTGTCAGTTTTTGTATGTTGCTTAAATCCTCCAAAGCGGTTGGCAGTAAACATCAGGTCACGGTACGCCACGGAGTCAATGAGCTCGAGTTGAAAAAGAAAAAGCTTACAGCACCTGGTATTCCCAGGCGGTCTCCCATCCAAGTACTAACCAGGCCCGACCCTGCTTAGCTTCCGAGATCAGACGAGATCGGGCGTGTTCAGGGTGGTATGGCCGTAAGCAATTAGTGCAGGCGCAAAACCAGGTTTTATACAGTAGCACATAAGGAGTGAGAAAGCTGCTGAGGCTCGACGTTACACTTTTACAAAAACAATCATTAGTTAGATATAAACGGCAGTAATTGATTCAGTAGGACTCCTTATCCATGTAAACGATCATTGTGACATCTGAATTCATTAATTATCTGAAATACACTGCGTGTGCGTGTGATGTTAAATGTTTGAACCAAGGTTAACGGTTAAAGTGTCAGAGAATGGGTGGTGATTTTTTGACGTCCTCCCATGATCTGAAGTGAGCGTGCGTGTTTGTGTTGGTGAAAGTTTAAGAAATGTACAACTGTCGGTTCAGCTCTCTGGTGCTCCCTGCTGGCAGTATCACTATACTGTCCTCATGTTTCACAAAAATAGTTTTGAGAGACGTTGTCAGTTTTTGTATGTTGCTTAAATCCTCCAAAGCGGTTGGCAGTAAACATCAGGTCACGGTACGCCACGGTAGGCCACGGAGTCAATGAGCTCGAGTTGAAAAAGAAAAAGCTTACAGCACCTGGTATTCCCAGGCGGTCTCCCATCCAAGTACTAACCAGGCCCGACCCTGCTTAGCTTCCGAGATCAGACGAGATCGGGCGTGTTCAGGGTGGTATGGCCGTAAGCAATTAGTGCAGGCGCAAAACCAGGTTTTATACAGTAGCACATAAGGAGTGAGAAAGCTGCTGAGGCTCGACGTTACACTTTTACAAAAACAATCATTAGTTAGATATAAACGGCAGTAATTGATTCAGTAGGACTCCTTATCCATGTAAACGATCATTGTGACATCTGAATTCATTAATTATCTGAAATACACTGCGTGTGCGTGTGATGTTAAATGTTTGAACCAAGGTTAACGGTTAAAGTGTCAGAGAATGGGTGGTGATTTTTTGACGTCCTCCCATGATCTGAAGTGAGCGTGCGTGTTTGTGTTGGTGAAAGTTTAAGAAATGTACAACTGTCGGTTCAGCTCTCTGGTGCTCCCTGCTGGCAGTATCACTATACTGTCCTCATGTTTCACAAAAATAGTTTTGAGAGACGTTGTCAGTTTTTGTATGTTGCTTAAATCCTCCAAAGCGGTTGGCAGTAAACATCAGGTCACGGTACGCCACGGTAGGCCACGGAGTCAATGAGCTCGAGTTGAAAAAGAAAAAGCTTACAGCACCTGGTATTCCCAGGCGGTCTCCCATCCAAGTACTAACCAGGCCCGACCCTGCTTAGCTTCCGAGATCAGACGAGATCGGGCGTGTTCAGGGTGGTATGGCCGTAAGCAATTAGTGCAGGCGCAAAACCAGGTTTTATACAGTAGCACATAAGGAGTGAGAAAGCTGCTGAGGCTCGACGTTACACTCTTACAAAAACAATCATTAGTTAGATATAAACGGCAGTAATTGATTCAGTAGGACTCCTTATCCATGTAAACGATCATTGTGACATCTGAATTCATTAATTATCTGAAATACACTGCGTGTGCGTGTGATGTTAAATGTTTGAACCAAGGTTAACGGTTAAAGTGTCAGAGAATGGGTGGTGATTTTTTGACGTCCTCCCATGATCTGAAGTGAGCGTGCGTGTTTGTGTTGGTGAAAGTTTAAGAAATGTACAACTGTCGGTTCAGCTCTCTGGTGCTCCCTGCTGGCAGTATCACTATACTGTCCTCATGTTTCACAAAAATAGTTTTGAGAGACGTTGTCAGTTTTTGTATGTTGCTTAAATCCTCCAAAGCGGTTGGCAGTAAACATCAGGTCACGGTACGCCACGGTAGGCCACGGAGGCAATGAGCTCGAGTTGAAAAAGAAAAAGCTTACAGCACCTGGTATTCCCAGGCGGTCTCCCATCCAAGTACTAACCAGGCCCGACCCTGCTTAGCTTCCGAGATCAGACGAGATCGGGCGTGTTCAGGGTGGTATGGCCGTAAGCAATTAGTGCAGGCGCAAAACCAGGTTTTATACAGTAGCACATAAGGAGTGAGAAAGCTGCTGAGGCTCGACGTTACACTTTTACAAAAACAATCATTAGTTAGATATAAACGGCAGTAATTGATTCAGTAGGACTCCTTATCCATGTAAACGATCATTGTGACATCTGAATTCATTAATTATCTGAAATACACTGCGTGTGCGTGTGATGTTAAATGTTTGAACCAAGGTTAACGGTTAAAGTGTCAGAGAATGGGTGGTGATTTTTTGACGTCCTCCCATGATCTGAAGTGAGCGTGCGTGTTTGTGTTGGTGAAAGTTTAAGAAATGTACAACTGTCGGTTCAGCTCTCTGGTGCTCCCTGCTGGCAGTATCACTATACTGTCCTCATGTTTCACAAAAATAGTTTTGAGAGACGTTGTCAGTTTTTGTATGTTGCTTAAATCCTCCAAAGCGGTTGGCAGTAAACATCAGGTCACGGTACGCCACGGTAGGCCACGGAGTCAATGAGCTCGAGTTGAAAAAGAAAAAGCTTACAGCACCTGGTATTCCCAGGCGGTCTCCCATCCAAGTACTAACCAGGCCCGACCCTGCTTAGCTTCCGAGATCAGACGAGATCGGGCGTGTTCAGGGTGGTATGGCCGTAAGCAATTAGTGCAGGCGCAAAACCAGGTTTTATACAGTAGCACATAAGGAGTGAGAAAGCTGCTGAGGCTCGACGTTACACTTTTACAAAAACAATCATTAGTTAGATATAAACGGCAGTAATTGATTCAGTAGGACTCCTTATCCATGTAAACGATCATTGTGACATCTGAATTCATTAATTATCTGAAATACACTGCGTGTGCGTGTGATGTTAAATGTTTGAACCAAGGTTAACGGTTAAAGTGTCAGAGAATGGGTGGTGATTTTTTGACGTCCTCCCATGATCTGAAGTGAGCGTGCGTGTTTGTGTTGGTGAAAGTTTAAGAAATGTACAACTGTCGGTTCAGCTCTCTGGTGCTCCCTGCTGGCAGTATCACTATACTGTCCTCATGTTTCACAAAAATAGTTTTGAGAGACGTTGTCAGTTTTTGTATGTTGCTTAAATCCTCCAAAGCGGTTGGCAGTAAACATCAGGTCACGGTACGCCACGGTAGGCCACGGAGTCAATGAGCTCGAGTTGAAAAAGAAAAAGCTTACAGCACCTGGTATTCCCAGGCGGTCTCCCATCCAAGTACTAACCAGGCCCGACCCTGCTTAGCTTCCGAGATCAGACGAGATCGGGCGTGTTCAGGGTGGTATGGCCGTAAGCAATTAGTGCAGGCGCAAAACCAGGTTTTATACAGTAGCACATAAGGAGTGAGAAAGCTGCTGAGGCTCGACGTTACACTTTTACAAAAACAATCATTAGTTAGATATAAACGGCAGTAATTGATTCAGTAGGACTCCTTATCCATGTAAACGATCATTGTGACATCTGAATTCATTAATTATCTGAAATACACTGCGTGTGCGTGTGATGTTAAATGTTTGAACCAAGGTTAACGGTTAAAGTGTCAGAGAATGGGTGGTGATTTTTTGACGTCCTCCCATGATCTGAAGTGAGCGTGCGTGTTTGTGTTGGTGAAAGTTTAAGAAATGTACAACTGTCGGTTCAGCTCTCTGGTGCTCCCTGCTGGCAGTATCACTATACTGTCCTCATGTTTCACAAAAATAGTTTTGAGAGACGTTGTCAGTTTTTGTATGTTGCTTAAATCCTCCAAAGCGGTTGGCAGTAAACATCAGGTCACGGTACGCCACGGTAGGCCACGGAGTCAATGAGCTCGAGTTGAAAAAGAAAAAGCTTACAGCACCTGGTATTCCCAGGCGGTCTCCCATCCAAGTACTAACCAGGCCCGACCCTGCTTAGCTTCCGAGATCAGACGAGATCGGGCGTGTTCAGGGTGGTATGGCCGTAAGCAATTAGTGCAGGCGCAAAACCAGGTTTTATACAGTAGCACATAAGGAGTGAGAAAGCTGCTGAGGCTCGACGTTACACTTTTACAAAAACAATCATTAGTTAGATATAAACGGCAGTAATTGATTCAGTAGGACTCCTTATCCATGTAAACGATCATTGTGACATCTGAATTCATTAATTATCTGAAATACACTGCGTGTGCGTGTGATGTTAAATGTTTGAACCAAGGTTAACGGTTAAAGTGTCAGAGAATGGGTGGTGATTTTTTGACGTCCTCCCATGATCTGAAGTGAGCGTGCGTGTTTGTGTTGGTGAAAGTTTAAGAAATGTACAACTGTCGGTTCAGCTCTCTGGTGCTCCCTGCTGGCAGTATCACTATACTGTCCTCATGTTTCACAAAAATAGTTTTGAGAGACGTTGTCAGTTTTTGTATGTTGCTTAAATCCTCCAAAGCGGTTGGCAGTAAACATCAGGTCACGGTACGCCACGGTAGGCCACGGAGTCAATGAGCTCGAGTTGAAAAAGAAAAAGCTTACAGCACCTGGTATTCCCAGGCGGTCTCCCATCCAAGTACTAACCAGGCCCGACCCTGCTTAGCTTCCGAGATCAGACGAGATCGGGCGTGTTCAGGGTGGTATGGCCGTAAGCAATTAGTGCAGGCGCAAAACCAGGTTTTATACAGTAGCACATAAGGAGTGAGAAAGCTGCTGAGGCTCGACGTTACACTTTTACAAAAACAATCATTAGTTAGATATAAACGGCAGTAATTGATTCAGTAGGACTCCTTATCCATGTAAACGATCATTGTGACATCTGAATTCATTAATTATCTGAAATACACTGCGTGTGCGTGTGATGTTAAATGTTTGAACCAAGGTTAACGGTTAAAGTGTCAGAGAATGGGTGGTGATTTTTTGACGTCCTCCCATGATCTGAAGTGAGCGTGCGTGTTTGTGTTGGTGAAAGTTTAAGAAATGTACAACTGTCGGTTCAGCTCTCTGGTGCTCCCTGCTGGCAGTATCACTATACTGTCCTCATGTTTCACAAAAATAGTTTTGAGAGACGTTGTCAGTTTTTGTATGTTGCTTAAATCCTCCAAAGCGGTTGGCAGTAAACATCAGGTCACGGTACGCCACGGTAGGCCACGGAGTCAATGAGCTCGAGTTGAAAAAGAAAAAGCTTACAGCACCTGGTATTCCCAGGCGGTCTCCCATCCAAGTACTAACCAGGCCCGACCCTGCTTAGCTTCCGAGATCAGACGAGATCGGGCGTGTTCAGGGTGGTATGGCCGTAAGCAATTAGTGCAGGCGCAAAACCAGGTTTTATACAGTAGCACATAAGGAGTGAGAAAGCTGCTGAGGCTCGACGTTACACTTTTACAAAAACAATCATTAGTTAGATATAAACGGCAGTAATTGATTCAGTAGGACTCCTTATCCATGTAAACGATCATTGTGACATCTGAATTCATTAATTATCTGAAATACACTGCGTGTGCGTGTGATGTTAAATGTTTGAACCAAGGTTAACGGTTAAAGTGTCAGAGAATGGGTGGTGATTTTTTGACGTCCTCCCATGATCTGAAGTGAGCGTGCGTGTTTGTGTTGGTGAAAGTTTAAGAAATGTACAACTGTCGGTTCAGCTCTCTGGTGCTCCCTGCTGGCAGTATCACTATACTGTCCTCATGTTTCACAAAAATAGTTTTGAGAGACGTTGTCAGTTTTTGTATGTTGCTTAAATCCTCCAAAGCGGTTGGCAGTAAACATCAGGTCACGGTACGCCACGGTAGGCCACGGAGTCAATGAGCTCGAGTTGAAAAAGAAAAAGCTTACAGCACCTGGTATTCCCAGGCGGTCTCCCATCCAAGTACTAACCAGGCCCGACCCTGCTTAGCTTCCGAGATCAGACGAGATCGGGCGTGTTCAGGGTGGTATGGCCGTAAGCAATTAGTGCAGGCGCAAAACCAGGTTTTATACAGTAGCACATAAGGAGTGAGAAAGCTGCTGAGGCTCGACGTTACACTTTTACAAAAACAATCATTAGTTAGATATAAACGGCAGTAATTGATTCAGTAGGACTCCTTATCCATGTAAACGATCATTGTGACATCTGAATTCATTAATTATCTGAAATACACTGCGTGTGCGTGTGATGTTAAATGTTTGAACCAAGGTTAACGGTTAAAGTGTCAGAGAATGGGTGGTGATTTTTTGACGTCCTCCCATGATCTGAAGTGAGCGTGCGTGTTTGTGTTGGTGAAAGTTTAAGAAATGTACAACTGTCGGTTCAGCTCTCTGGTGCTCCCTGCTGGCAGTATCACTATACTGTCCTCATGTTTCACAAAAATAGTTTTGAGAGACGTTGTCAGTTTTTGTATGTTGCTTAAATCCTCCAAAGCGGTTGGCAGTAAACATCAGGTCACGGTACGCCACGGTAGGCCACGGAGTCAATGAGCTCGAGTTGAAAAAGAAAAAGCTTACAGCACCTGGTATTCCCAGGCGGTCTCCCATCCAAGTACTAACCAGGCCCGACCCTGCTTAGCTTCCGAGATCAGACGAGATCGGGCGTGTTCAGGGTGGTATGGCCGTAAGCAATTAGTGCAGGCGCAAAACCAGGTTTTATACAGTAGCACATAAGGAGTGAGAAAGCTGCTGAGGCTCGACGTTACACTTTTACAAAAACAATCATTAGTTAGATATAAACGGCAGTAATTGATTCAGTAGGACTCCTTATCCATGTAAACGATCATTGTGACATCTGAATTCATTAATTATCTGAAATACACTGCGTGTGCGTGTGATGTTAAATGTTTGAACCAAGGTTAACGGTTAAAGTGTCAGAGAATGGGTGGTGATTTTTTGACGTCCTCCCATGATCTGAAGTGAGCGTGCGTGTTTGTGTTGGTGAAAGTTTAAGAAATGTACAACTGTCGGTTCAGCTCTCTGGTGCTCCCTGCTGGCAGTATCACTATACTGTCCTCATGTTTCACAAAAATAGTTTTGAGAGACGTTGTCAGTTTTTGTATGTTGCTTAAATCCTCCAAAGC
Organism: Gadus chalcogrammus; assembly: GCF_026213295.1. Taxonomy (NCBI): domain Eukaryota; kingdom Metazoa; phylum Chordata; class Actinopteri; order Gadiformes; family Gadidae; genus Gadus; species Gadus chalcogrammus. The sequence continues at coordinate 6,667,170 of NC_079423.1, read as the reverse complement.
GGTTGGCAGTAAACATCAGGTCACGGTACGCCACGGTAGGCCACGGAGTCAATGAGCTCGAGTTGAAAAAGAAAAAGCTTACAGCACCTGGTATTCCCAGGCGGTCTCCCATCCAAGTACTAACCAGGCCCGACCCTGCTTAGCTTCCGAGATCAGACGAGATCGGGCGTGTTATAACGTCCCCGCACTGCTCCACGCAAACCGTGAGCCTCCTCTCATACATGCGCTCTACCTTCTTAATCCCGTCCACTGTTTCTCCACCAGCCACCTGCTCTTGCCCGCCTCCAGCCGCCTTGCCGTTCCATCTCCCCCGCTCTCTCCTTCTCTCCTTTCTCCTCCCGACTCCTCCGCAACACTCCTTCCTCCTCGCAACCCGCCAGCTTTTCCGTCCTCCTCCACCTCAAGTCCTGCTCCATTCACCGTCCCTCCAGCTCGCTGCCCGCCGGCACTCATTTCGCCCGGTGGCTTCGCCGAAGCTAGGCCCCGGATCATTCTCGCCTCCACCGTTGCAAACAAACAAAAACGACTGGAAAAGTATATATATAATAACTCAGGGCGATCCCCCAACAGTCTATGACTGCGGGGGACGAAAAAAAACACAAAATAACTGGTTGTTAGACCAGATAGCAACACTCCAAAATTCTCTCCACCAGAACAAACAATTTACCATGCAGTAGGTGGTATGGCCGTAAGCAATTAGTGCAGGCGCAAAACCAGGTTTTATACAGTAGCACATAAGGAGTGAGAAAGCTGCTGAGGCTCGACGTTACACTTTTACAAAAACAATCATTAGTTAGATATAAACGGCAGTAATTGATTCAGTAGGACTCCTTATCCATGTAAACGATCATTGTGACATCTGAATTCATTAATTATCTGAAATACACTGCGTGTGCGTGTGATGTTAAATGTTTGAACCAAGGTTAACGGTTAAAGTGTCAGAGAATGGGTGGTGATTTTTTGACGTCCTCCCATGATCTGAAGTGAGCGTGCGTGTTTGTGTTGGTGAAAGTTTAAGAAATGTACAACTGTCGGTTCAGCTCTCTGGTGCTCCCTGCTGGCAGTATCACTATACTGTCCTCATGTTTCACAAAAATAGTTTTGAGAGACGTTGTCAGTTTTTGTATGTTGCTTAAATCCTCCAAAGCGGTTGGCAGTAAACATCAGGTCACGGTACGCCACGGTAGGCCACGGAGTCAATGAGCTCGAGTTGAAAAAGAAAAAGCTTACAGCACCTGGTATTCCCAGGCGGTCTCCCATCCAAGTACTAACCAGGCCCGACCCTGCTTAGCTTCCGAGATCAGACGAGATCGGGCGTGTTCAGGGTGGTATGGCCGTAAGCAATTAGTGCAGGCGCAAAACCAGGTTTTATACAGTAGCACATAAGGAGTGAGAAAGCTGCTGAGGCTCGACGTTACACTTTTACAAAAACAATCATTAGTTAGATATAAACGGCAGTAATTGATTCAGTAGGACTCCTTATCCATGTAAACGATCATTGTGACATCTGAATTCATTAATTATCTGAAATACACTGCGTGTGCGTGTGATGTTAAATGTTTGAACCAAGGTTAACGGTTAAAGTGTCAGAGAATGGGTGGTGATTTTTTGACGTCCTCCCATGATCTGAAGTGAGCGTGCGTGTTTGTGTTGGTGAAAGTTTAAGAAATGTACAACTGTCGGTTCAGCTCTCTGGTGCTCCCTGCTGGCAGTATCACTATACTGTCCTCATGTTTCACAAAAATAGTTTTGAGAGACGTTGTCAGTTTTTGTATGTTGCTTAAATCCTCCAAAGCGGTTGGCAGTAAACATCAGGTCACGGTACGCCACGGTAGGCCACGGAGTCAATGAGCTCGAGTTGAAAAAGAAAAAGCTTACAGCACCTGGTATTCCCAGGCGGTCTCCCATCCAAGTACTAACCAGGCCCGACCCTGCTTAGCTTCCGAGATCAGACGAGATCGGGCGTGTTCAGGGTGGTATGGCCGTAAGCAATTAGTGCAGGCGCAAAACCAGGTTTTATACAGTAGCACATAAGGAGTGAGAAAGCTGCTGAGGCTCGACGTTACACTTTTACAAAAACAATCATTAGTTAGATATAAACGGCAGTAATTGATTCAGTAGGACTCCTTATCCATGTAAACGATCATTGTGACATCTGAATTCATTAATTATCTGAAATACACTGCGTGTGCGTGTGATGTTAAATGTTTGAACCAAGGTTAACGGTTAAAGTGTCAGAGAATGGGTGGTGATTTTTTGACGTCCTCCCATGATCTGAAGTGAGCGTGCGTGTTTGTGTTGGTGAAAGTTTAAGAAATGTACAACTGTCGGTTCAGCTCTCTGGTGCTCCCTGCTGGCAGTATCACTATACTGTCCTCATGTTTCACAAAAATAGTTTTGAGAGACGTTGTCAGTTTTTGTATGTTGCTTAAATCCTCCAAAGCGGTTGGCAGTAAACATCAGGTCACGGTACGCCACGGTAGGCCACGGAGTCAATGAGCTCGAGTTGAAAAAGAAAAAGCTTACAGCACCTGGTATTCCCAGGCGGTCTCCCATCCAAGTACTAACCAGGCCCGACCCTGCTTAGCTTCCGAGATCAGACGAGATCGGGCGTGTTCAGGGTGGTATGGCCGTAAGCAATTAGTGCAGGCGCAAAACCAGGTTTTATACAGTAGCACATAAGGAGTGAGAAAGCTGCTGAGGCTCGACGTTACACTCTTACAAAAACAATCATTAGTTAGATATAAACGGCAGTAATTGATTCAGTAGGACTCCTTATCCATGTAAACGATCATTGTGACATCTGAATTCATTAATTATCTGAAATACACTGCGTGTGCGTGTGATGTTAAATGTTTGAACCAAGGTTAACGGTTAAAGTGTCAGAGAATGGGTGGTGATTTTTTGACGTCCTCCCATGATCTGAAGTGAGCGTGCGTGTTTGTGTTGGTGAAAGTTTAAGAAATGTACAACTGTCGGTTCAGCTCTCTGGTGCTCCCTGCTGGCAGTATCACTATACTGTCCTCATGTTTCACAAAAATAGTTTTGAGAGACGTTGTCAGTTTTTGTATGTTGCTTAAATCCTCCAAAGCGGTTGGCAGTAAACATCAGGTCACGGTACGCCACGGTAGGCCACGGAGTCAATGAGCTCGAGTTGAAAAAGAAAAAGCTTACAGCACCTGGTATTCCCAGGCGGTCTCCCATCCAAGTACTAACCAGGCCCGACCCTGCTTAGCTTCCGAGATCAGACGAGATCGGGCGTGTTCAGGGTGGTATGGCCGTAAGCAATTAGTGCAGGCGCAAAACCAGGTTTTATACAGTAGCACATAAGGAGTGAGAAAGCTGCTGAGGCTCGACGTTACACTTTTACAAAAACAATCATTAGTTAGATATAAACGGCAGTAATTGATTCAGTAGGACTCCTTATCCATGTAAACGATCATTGTGACATCTGAATTCATTAATTATCTGAAATACACTGCGTGTGCGTGTGATGTTAAATGTTTGAACCAAGGTTAACGGTTAAAGTGTCAGAGAATGGGTGGTGATTTTTTGACGTCCTCCCATGATCTGAAGTGAGCGTGCGTGTTTGTGTTGGTGAAAGTTTAAGAAATGTACAACTGTCGGTTCAGCTCTCTGGTGCTCCCTGCTGGCAGTATCACTATACTGTCCTCATGTTTCACAAAAATAGTTTTGAGAGACGTTGTCAGTTTTTGTATGTTGCTTAAATCCTCCAAAGCGGTTGGCAGTAAACATCAGGTCACGGTACGCCACGGTAGGCCACGGAGTCAATGAGCTCGAGTTGAAAAAGAAAAAGCTTACAGCACCTGGTATTCCCAGGCGGTCTCCCATCCAAGTACTAACCAGGCCCGACCCTGCTTAGCTTCCGAGATCAGACGAGATCGGGCGTGTTCAGGGTGGTATGGCCGTAAGCAATTAGTGCAGGCGCAAAACCAGGTTTTATACAGTAGCACATAAGGAGTGAGAAAGCTGCTGAGGCTCGACGTTACACTTTTACAAAAACAATCATTAGTTAGATATAAACGGCAGTAATTGATTCAGTAGGACTCCTTATCCATGTAAACGATCATTGTGACATCTGAATTCATTAATTATCTGAAATACACTGCGTGTGCGTGTGATGTTAAATGTTTGAACCAAGGTTAACGGTTAAAGTGTCAGAGAATGGGTGGTGATTTTTTGACGTCCTCCCATGATCTGAAGTGAGCGTGCGTGTTTGTGTTGGTGAAAGTTTAAGAAATGTACAACTGTCGGTTCAGCTCTCTGGTGCTCCCTGCTGGCAGTATCACTATACTGTCCTCATGTTTCACAAAAATAGTTTTGAGAGACGTTGTCAGTTTTTGTATGTTGCTTAAATCCTCCAAAGCGGTTGGCAGTAAACATCAGGTCACGGTACGCCACGGTAGGCCACGGAGTCAATGAGCTCGAGTTGAAAAAGAAAAAGCTTACAGCACCTGGTATTCCCAGGCGGTCTCCCATCCAAGTACTAACCAGGCCCGACCCTGCTTAGCTTCCGAGATCAGACGAGATCGGGCGTTCAGGGTGGTATGGCCGTAAGCAATTAGTGCAGGCGCAAAACCAGGTTTTATACAGTAGCACATAAGGAGTGAGAAAGCTGCTGAGGCTCGACGTTACACTTTTACAAAAACAATCATTAGTTAGATATAAACGGCAGTAATTGATTCAGTAGGACTCCTTATCCATGTAAACGATCATTGTGACATCTGAATTCATTAATTATCTGAAATACACTGCGTGTGCGTGTGATGTTAAATGTTTGAACCAAGGTTAACGGTTAAAGTGTCAGAGAATGGGTGGTGATTTTTTGACGTCCTCCCATGATCTGAAGTGAGCGTGCGTGTTTGTGTTGGTGAAAGTTTAAGAAATGTACAACTGTCGGTTCAGCTCTCTGGTGCTCCCTGCTGGCAGTATCACTATACTGTCCTCATGTTTCACAAAAATAGTTTTGAGAGACGTTGTCAGTTTTTGTATGTTGCTTAAATCCTCCAAAGCGGTTGGCAGTAAACATCAGGTCACGGTACGCCACGGTAGGCCACGGAGTCAATGAGCTCGAGTTGAAAAAGAAAAAGCTTACAGCACCTGGTATTCCCAGGCGGTCTCCCATCCAAGTACTAACCAGGCCCGACCCTGCTTAGCTTCCGAGATCAGACGAGATCGGGCGTGTTCAGGGTGGTATGGCCGTAAGCAATTAGTGCAGGCGCAAAACCAGGTTTTATACAGTAGCACATAAGGAGTGAGAAAGCTGCTGAGGCTCGACGTTACACTTTTACAAAAACAATCATTAGTTAGATATAAACGGCAGTAATTGATTCAGTAGGACTCCTTATCCATGTAAACGATCATTGTGACATCTGAATTCATTAATTATCTGAAATACACTGCGTGTGCGTGTGATGTTAAATGTTTGAACCAAGGTTAACGGTTAAAGTGTCAGAGAATGGGTGGTGATTTTTTGACGTCCTCCCATGATCTGAAGTGAGCGTGCGTGTTTGTGTTGGTGAAAGTTTAAGAAATGTACAACTGTCGGTTCAGCTCTCTGGTGCTCCCTGCTGGCAGTATCACTATACTGTCCTCATGTTTCACAAAAATAGTTTTGAGAGACGTTGTCAGTTTTTGTATGTTGCTTAAATCCTCCAAAGCGGTTGGCAGTAAACATCAGGTCACGGTACGCCACGGTAGGCCACGGAGTCAATGAGCTCGAGTTGAAAAAGAAAAAGCTTACAGCACCTGGTATTCCCAGGCGGTCTCCCATCCAAGTACTAACCAGGCCCGACCCTGCTTAGCTTCCGAGATCAGACGAGATCGGGCGTGTTCAGGGTGGTATGGCCGTAAGCAATTAGTGCAGGCGCAAAACCAGGTTTTATACAGTAGCACATAAGGAGTGAGAAAGCTGCTGAGGCTCGACGTTACACTTTTACAAAAACAATCATTAGTTAGATATAAACGGCAGTAATTGATTCAGTAGGACTCCTTATCCATGTAAACGATCATTGTGACATCTGAATTCATTAATTATCTGAAATACACTGCGTGTGCGTGTGATGTTAAATGTTTGAACCAAGGTTAACGGTTAAAGTGTCAGAGAATGGGTGGTGATTTTTTGACGTCCTCCCATGATCTGAAGTGAGCGTGCGTGTTTGTGTTGGTGAAAGTTTAAGAAATGTACAACTGTCGGTTCAGCTCTCTGGTGCTCCCTGCTGGCAGTATCACTATACTGTCCTCATGTTTCACAAAAATAGTTTTGAGAGACGTTGTCAGTTTTTGTATGTTGCTTAAATCCTCCAAAGCGGTTGGCAGTAAACATCAGGTCACGGTACGCCACGGTAGGCCACGGAGTCAATGAGCTCGAGTTGAAAAAGAAAAAGCTTACAGCACCTGGTATTCCCAGGCGGTCTCCCATCCAAGTACTAACCAGGCCCGACCCTGCTTAGCTTCCGAGATCAGACGAGATCGGGCGTGTTCAGGGTGGTATGGCCGTAAGCAATTAGTGCAGGCGCAAAACCAGGTTTTATACAGTAGCACATAAGGAGTGAGAAAGCTGCTGAGGCTCGACGTTACACTCTTACAAAAACAATCATTAGTTAGATATAAACGGCAGTAATTGATTCAGTAGGACTCCTTATCCATGTAAACGATCATTGTGACATCTGAATTCATTAATTATCTGAAATACACTGCGTGTGCGTGTGATGTTAAATGTTTGAACCAAGGTTAACGGTTAAAGTGTCAGAGAATGGGTGGTGATTTTTTGACGTCCTCCCATGATCTGAAGTGAGCGTGCGTGTTTGTGTTGGTGAAAGTTTAAGAAATGTACAACTGTCGGTTCAGCTCTCTGGTGCTCCCTGCTGGCAGTATCACTATACTGTCCTCATGTTTCACAAAAATAGTTTTGAGAGACGTTGTCAGTTTTTGTATGTTGCTTAAATCCTCCAAAGCGGTTGGCAGTAAACATCAGGTCACGGTACGCCACGGTAGGCCACGGAGGCAATGAGCTCGAGTTGAAAAAGAAAAAGCTTACAGCACCTGGTATTCCCAGGCGGTCTCCCATCCAAGTACTAACCAGGCCCGACCCTGCTTAGCTTCCGAGATCAGACGAGATCGGGCGTGTTCAGGGTGGTATGGCCGTAAGCAATTAGTGCAGGCGCAAAACCAGGTTTTATACAGTAGCACATAAGGAGTGAGAAAGCTGCTGAGGCTCGACGTTACACTTTTACAAAAACAATCATTAGTTAGATATAAACGGCAGTAATTGATTCAGTAGGACTCCTTATCCATGTAAACGATCATTGTGACATCTGAATTCATTAATTATCTGAAATACACTGCGTGTGCGTGTGATGTTAAATGTTTGAACCAAGGTTAACGGTTAAAGTGTCAGAGAATGGGTGGTGATTTTTTGACGTCCTCCCATGATCTGAAGTGAGCGTGCGTGTTTGTGTTGGTGAAAGTTTAAGAAATGTACAACTGTCGGTTCAGCTCTCTGGTGCTCCCTGCTGGCAGTATCACTATACTGTCCTCATGTTTCACAAAAATAGTTTTGAGAGACGTTGTCAGTTTTTGTATGTTGCTTAAATCCTCCAAAGCGGTTGGCAGTAAACATCAGGTCACGGTACGCCACGGTAGGCCACGGAGTCAATGAGCTCGAGTTGAAAAAGAAAAAGCTTACAGCACCTGGTATTCCCAGGCGGTCTCCCATCCAAGTACTAACCAGGCCCGACCCTGCTTAGCTTCCGAGATCAGACGAGATCGGGCGTGTTCAGGGTGGTATGGCCGTAAGCAATTAGTGCAGGCGCAAAACCAGGTTTTATACAGTAGCACATAAGGAGTGAGAAAGCTGCTGAGGCTCGACGTTACACTTTTACAAAAACAATCATTAGTTAGATATAAACGGCAGTAATTGATTCAGTAGGACTCCTTATCCATGTAAACGATCATTGTGACATCTGAATTCATTAATTATCTGAAATACACTGCGTGTGCGTGTGATGTTAAATGTTTGAACCAAGGTTAACGGTTAAAGTGTCAGAGAATGGGTGGTGATTTTTTGACGTCCTCCCATGATCTGAAGTGAGCGTGCGTGTTTGTGTTGGTGAAAGTTTAAGAAATGTACAACTGTCGGTTCAGCTCTCTGGTGCTCCCTGCTGGCAGTATCACTATACTGTCCTCATGTTTCACAAAAATAGTTTTGAGAGACGTTGTCAGTTTTTGTATGTTGCTTAAATCCTCCAAAGCGGTTGGCAGTAAACATCAGGTCACGGTACGCCACGGTAGGCCACGGAGTCAATGAGCTCGAGTTGAAAAAGAAAAAGCTTACAGCACCTGGTATTCCCAGGCGGTCTCCCATCCAAGTACTAACCAGGCCCGACCCTGCTTAGCTTCCGAGATCAGACGAGATCGGGCGTGTTCAGGGTGGTATGGCCGTAAGCAATTAGTGCAGGCGCAAAACCAGGTTTTATACAGTAGCACATAAGGAGTGAGAAAGCTGCTGAGGCTCGACGTTACACTTTTACAAAAACAATCATTAGTTAGATATAAACGGCAGTAATTGATTCAGTAGGACTCCTTATCCATGTAAACGATCATTGTGACATCTGAATTCATTAATTATCTGAAATACACTGCGTGTGCGTGTGATGTTAAATGTTTGAACCAAGGTTAACGGTTAAAGTGTCAGAGAATGGGTGGTGATTTTTTGACGTCCTCCCATGATCTGAAGTGAGCGTGCGTGTTTGTGTTGGTGAAAGTTTAAGAAATGTACAACTGTCGGTTCAGCTCTCTGGTGCTCCCTGCTGGCAGTATCACTATACTGTCCTCATGTTTCACAAAAATAGTTTTGAGAGACGTTGTCAGTTTTTGTATGTTGCTTAAATCCTCCAAAGCGGTTGGCAGTAAACATCAGGTCACGGTACGCCACGGTAGGCCACGGAGTCAATGAGCTCGAGTTGAAAAAGAAAAAGCTTACAGCACCTGGTATTCCCAGGCGGTCTCCCATCCAAGTACTAACCAGGCCCGACCCTGCTTAGCTTCCGAGATCAGACGAGATCGGGCGTGTTCAGGGTGGTATGGCCGTAAGCAATTAGTGCAGGCGCAAAACCAGGTTTTATACAGTAGCACATAAGGAGTGAGAAAGCTGCTGAGGCTCGACGTTACACTCTTACAAAAACAATCATTAGTTAGATATAAACGGCAGTAATTGATTCAGTAGGACTCCTTATCCATGTAAACGATCATTGTGACATCTGAATTCATTAATTATCTGAAATACACTGCGTGTGCGTGTGATGTTAAATGTTTGAACCAAGGTTAACGGTTAAAGTGTCAGAGAATGGGTGGTGATTTTTTGACGTCCTCCCATGATCTGAAGTGAGCGTGCGTGTTTGTGTTGGTGAAAGTTTAAGAAATGTACAACTGTCGGTTCAGCTCTCTGGTGCTCCCTGCTGGCAGTATCACTATACTGTCCTCATGTTTCACAAAAATAGTTTTGAGAGACGTTGTCAGTTTTTGTATGTTGCTTAAATCCTCCAAAGCGGTTGGCAGTAAACATCAGGTCACGGTACGCCACGGTAGGCCACGGAGTCAATGAGCTCGAGTTGAAAAAGAAAAAGCTTACAGCACCTGGTATTCCCAGGCGGTCTCCCATCCAAGTACTAACCAGGCCCGACCCTGCTTAGCTTCCGAGATCAGACGAGATCGGGCGTGTTCAGGGTGGTATGGCCGTAAGCAATTAGTGCAGGCGCAAAACCAGGTTTTATACAGTAGCACATAAGGAGTGAGAAAGCTGCTGAGGCTCGACGTTACACTTTTACAAAAACAATCATTAGTTAGATATAAACGGCAGTAATTGATTCAGTAGGACTCCTTATCCATGTAAACGATCATTGTGACATCTGAATTCATTAATTATCTGAAATACACTGCGTGTGCGTGTGATGTTAAATGTTTGAACCAAGGTTAACGGTTAAAGTGTCAGAGAATGGGTGGTGATTTTTTGACGTCCTCCCATGATCTGAAGTGAGCGTGCGTGTTTGTGTTGGTGAAAGTTTAAGAAATGTACAACTGTCGGTTCAGCTCTCTGGTGCTCCCTGCTGGCAGTATCACTATACTGTCCTCATGTTTCACAAAAATAGTTTTGAGAGACGTTGTCAGTTTTTGTATGTTGCTTAAATCCTCCAAAGCGGTTGGCAGTAAACATCAGGTCACGGTACGCCACGGTAGGCCACGGAGGCAATGAGCTCGAGTTGAAAAAGAAAAGCTTACAGCACCTGGTATTCCCAGGCGGTCTCCCATCCAAGTACTAACCAGGCCCGACCCTGCTTAGCTTCCGAGATCAGACGAGATCGGGCGTGTTCAGGGTGGTATGGCCGTAAGCAATTAGTGCAGGCGCAAAACCAGGTTTTATACAGTAGCACATAAGGAGTGAGAAAGCTGCTGAGGCTCGACGTTACACTTTTACAAAAACAATCATTAGTTAGATATAAACGGCAGTAATTGATTCAGTAGGACTCCTTATCCATGTAAACGATCATTGTGACATCTGAATTCATTAATTATCTGAAATACACTGCGTGTGCGTGTGATGTTAAATGTTTGAACCAAGGTTAACGGTTAAAGTGTCAGAGAATGGGTGGTGATTTTTTGACGTCCTCCCATGATCTGAAGTGAGCGTGCGTGTTTGTGTTGGTGAAAGTTTAAGAAATGTACAACTGTCGGTTCAGCTCTCTGGTGCTCCCTGCTGGCAGTATCACTATACTGTCCTCATGTTTCACAAAAATAGTTTTGAGAGACGTTGTCAGTTTTTGTATGTTGCTTAAATCCTCCAAAGCGGTTGGCAGTAAACATCAGGTCACGGTACGCCACGGTAGGCCACGGAGTCAATGAGCTCGAGTTGAAAAAGAAAAAGCTTACAGCACCTGGTATTCCCAGGCGGTCTCCCATCCAAGTACTAACCAGGCCCGACCCTGCTTAGCTTCCGAGATCAGACGAGATCGGGCGTGTTCAGGGTGGTATGGCCGTAAGCAATTAGTGCAGGCGCAAAACCAGGTTTTATACAGTAGCACATAAGGAGTGAGAAAGCTGCTGAGGCTCGACGTTACACTTTTACAAAAACAATCATTAGTTAGATATAAACGGCAGTAATTGATTCAGTAGGACTCCTTATCCATGTAAACGATCATTGTGACATCTGAATTCATTAATTATCTGAAATACACTGCGTGTGCGTGTGATGTTAAATGTTTGAACCAAGGTTAACGGTTAAAGTGTCAGAGAATGGGTGGTGATTTTTTGACGTCCTCCCATGATCTGAAGTGAGCGTGCGTGTTTGTGTTGGTGAAAGTTTAAGAAATGTACAACTGTCGGTTCAGCTCTCTGGTGCTCCCTGCTGGCAGTATCACTATACTGTCCTCATGTTTCACAAAAATAGTTTTGAGAGACGTTGTCAGTTTTTGTATGTTGCTTAAATCCTCCAAAGCGGTTGGCAGTAAACATCAGGTCACGGTACGCCACGGTAGGCCACGGAGTCAATGAGCTCGAGTTGAAAAAGAAAAAGCTTACAGCACCTGGTATTCCCAGGCGGTCTCCCATCCAAGTACTAACCAGGCCCGACCCTGCTTAGCTTCCGAGATCAGACGAGATCGGGCGTGTTCAGGGTGGTATGGCCGTAAGCAATTAGTGCAGGCGCAAAACCAGGTTTTATACAGTAGCACATAAGGAGTGAGAAAGCTGCTGAGGCTCGACGTTACACTCTTACAAAAACAATCATTAGTTAGATATAAACGGCAGTAATTGATTCAGTAGGACTCCTTATCCATGTAAACGATCATTGTGACATCTGAATTCATTAATTATCTGAAATACACTGCGTGTGCGTGTGATGTTAAATGTTTGAACCAAGGTTAACGGTTAAAGTGTCAGAGAATGGGTGGTGATTTTTTGACGTCCTCCCATGATCTGAAGTGAGCGTGCGTGTTTGTGTTGGTGAAAGTTTAAGAAATGTACAACTGTCGGTTCAGCTCTCTGGTGCTCCCTGCTGGCAGTATCACTATACTGTCCTCATGTTTCACAAAAATAGTTTTGAGAGACGTTGTCAGTTTTTGTATGTTGCTTAAATCCTCCAAAGCGGTTGGCAGTAAACATCAGGTCACGGTACGCCACGGTAGGCCACGGAGTCAATGAGCTCGAGTTGAAAAAGAAAAAGCTTACAGCACCTGGTATTCCCAGGCGGTCTCCCATCCAAGTACTAACCAGGCCCGACCCTGCTTAGCTTCCGAGATCAGACGAGATCGGGCGTGTTCAGGGTGGTATGGCCGTAAGCAATTAGTGCAGGCGCAAAACCAGGTTTTATACAGTAGCACATAAGGAGTGAGAAAGCTGCTGAGGCTCGACGTTACACTCTTACAAAAACAATCATTAGTTAGATATAAACGGCAGTAATTGATTCAGTAGGACTCCTTATCCATGTAAACGATCATTGTGACATCTGAATTCATTAATTATCTGAAATACACTGCGTGTGCGTGTGATGTTAAATGTTTGAACCAAGGTTAACGGTTAAAGTGTCAGAGAATGGGTGGTGATTTTTTGACGTCCTCCCATGATCTGAAGTGAGCGTGCGTGTTTGTGTTGGTGAAAGTTTAAGAAATGTACAACTGTCGGTTCAGCTCTCTGGTGCTCCCTGCTGGCAGTATCACTATACTGTCCTCATGTTTCACAAAAATAGTTTTGAGAGACGTTGTCAGTTTTTGTATGTTGCTTAAATCCTCCAAAGCGGTTGGCAGTAAACATCAGGTCACGGTACGCCACGGTAGGCCACGGAGTCAATGAGCTCGAGTTGAAAAAGAAAAGCTTACAGCACCTGGTATTCCCAGGCGGTCTCCCATCCAAGTACTAACCAGGCCCGACCCTGCTTAGCTTCCGAGATCAGACGAGATCGGGCGTGTTTTTTTTTTTTTTTTTTTTATTATAAAAATAAATCAGATTTTATATACAAGCGTAATCTACACAGAGGGGAAAAAACATATACTTGAATTCAAATGTAAAATCACAAAATAAATAAAATAAAAGTAAACAATAACATCAGCATTTCAACAAATAGGTCCTCCTGCCATGCATTATTCAATCTTATACATCAGTTTCCCTTTGTCATTGACAGAAATGAAACTGCATCCATTAACAAAATGTTGAAATTCTTCCTTTTCATACTTAAAAATTAAACTTATGTCTTTTTTCAACCCTGATACAAAGTAGGCCCAGACAGATATTATTTTTTGTTCAAAATGCGCTAGATTCCTTCTTAGCCATACAGCATATCTAGCATGACTTAGTACATAGTTTATCATATTTATGTTTACTTTCTCCTTCTTTTCCCATACTCCAAACAGAAATGTTTTTTTCCAGTCCTTTCCCTCAAAATACTGCTTCCCCCAGTTCTCCTGCAAGAATTCCTTTAGCTTCATGAAAAAGATCTTCAATTTGTCACACTCATAATACAAATGCATTAATGTCTCCGGATCAGTTTTGCATATATCGCACTCCCTTCTTACATCCTTATTTATTTGGTGTATCACCACATTTGTGTACAGTCTGTTGTGCCGTAATTTAAAATCATGATCCTGACATTCTATACTATTTTTGCTTACATTCCACTGCTTCCATATTTGATTTCCTTCCATACCTGGGAACACCTTTTCCCAAACCTTTTCCGATGCAGGTTCCTTAAATTCCTTTTGGATCAGCGCTTTGTAGTAGTCCTTTACCTTTGAATCCCTTAGTGGCCTTTTTTCCCCATTATTTTCTATATATAACTCGGGGAACGTTATTTTCCTTTCTATAACCACGTTATTTTCTATTTGCCTCACCCAATCTATTGGTATGCTTTCTTTTATTTTATCGTACATATTTACAGTAGTGGTTTCGTTCATTTCTTCATCATACTCCTTAACTGTGTCTATTATAGCCTGGTATCTTAGAAACCCAGGTATGAATTCATATAGGCAATGTTTTATTTGTGTTAGTCCAGAATAAAATATTTTTTTATCCCATAGCATGTTATTGTTCATTTTTATCAATGGGTTACACCATATTGGTTGATTTATTACCTGACTGTATTTTGTGCATTCATATTTAATGTTTATTCTGTATTTCCCCCATGCATCAAACACCTCTTTATAATATCTAGGCACTTTCTCATACATGGAGTTTTTCATTATCATTATTAGACCGTTTTCTTCACATCTTCCATTTTTATATAAATATTCCTTAAAAACATTTTTCCATCCATAATCAACCCTATCATACAGATACTTTTTAACAGTTTTTATTCGTATTGCTTTTTTCTTAATATTCAAGTCCACCAATTTCAATCCTCCTTCTTCATATTTCCCTATCAGTGTCTTTTGTGCTATTCTTGCCAGTTTCCCATCCCAAATGTAATTTGTAATTGTGCCGTTTAGCTCTTTGTGCACCCACTCTGGCATGTCTATCACAGTCAAGGCATAGACAATCTGGGATAGTATTAATGCATTTACCACTAAAACCTTCCCCTTTAATTTCAATCTCCTCGGCTTCCACGCATTTAATGTGTTTTTCACTTTATTTATTACCCCATTCCATGTCTCATCTCTCGCCTCCTTTTCTTTCACTCCCATATTTATCCCCAATATTTTCATATAATCATTTGAAACTCTAAAAGGTATGTTACAATCATTTTGGTTTATATTTCCGACGTACATTATTTCAGTTTTGTCTATATTTACTTTAGCCCCTGCTGCTCTCCCATATATTTCCATTTTTCCCATTATCCTTTTCACGCTATTCATATTTTTTACCATACATGTGGTGTCATCAGCATATTGCTGTATTTTGCTTTCACCCCCATTTGGCAATTTTATCCCCTCTATTTCCTTATCCTTCTTTATCATTTCCGCGAGACTTTCTGCAGTTAAGCTGTAAAGTACTGCCGATAGCGGGCACCCTTGCCTCACAGATCTTTCCAATGGAAAAGGATCTGTTATAGCTCCATTTATTTTTATCCTACTCCTTGCATTTTTGTACAATAATTTAATCCAGTTGATTATTCTTTGCCCAAAACCAAATTTTTCTAATGTGCAAAATAAAAAACTATGCTCAACCCTATCGAAGGCTTTATTAAGGTCCATACTTAAAATAATTCCACCATCCTTCCCCATGCATTCGATTGTGTCCCTTATTGTGCAAATAATGTCCGATATGTCCCTCCCTGGTATCCCATACGCCTGTGTTGGTGCTATGATTGTTGGTGCTGCTGTTTTTATTCTGTTTGCTAATACCTTTGTTAAGATCTTGTAATCCGTGTTTAGTACAGTTAGCGGTCTATAGTTTTCCAGTTTTCTTTTGCTTCCCTTATTTTTATATATGATCGTTATTAGTCCTGTTGCCAGCGACTCTGGTATCTCCTGCTCCTTCTCCATCTCTGCATAAAGTATGTTTAAAATTGGTAGCAGATCGTCTATAAATGTTTTATAAAATTCACTTGTAAGGCCATCTGTTCCCGGACTTTTATTGGTATTTAATGACATTATTGCTTCCTTTATTTCTATGTCTTTGATGTTGTCATCACACATACTTTTCTCATCATTTGTTATCGTTTTATTAATATTACCTAATACTGTATTTATATCTTCCTTCTTTGCATTTCCTTTTTTGTATAGATTTTTATAAAATGTCCCAACATTTCCAATAATGTCTACAAAATCATTTATTATCTCTCCATTTTCATTTTCTAACTCTTCAATATATACCCTTTCCTGTTTCCTTTTTTCTAATCCCAAAAAATAGCCTGTGCATCTCTCCCCCTTCATCGCATATTTCTCCCTACTCCTTGTTATTGCCCCCATACATTTATTCTGTTCATAAACGTCCAGTTTGGATTTCACCTTTATGTATTTTTCTATGCTATGTTTTGGATCCTTATCAATTCTTTCTGCCTCTTCTGCCAGCTCATCCTTCAAACATTTTATTTTCTCTCTTTCTATAAAAGCCCGGACCTTTGCATATCTAATACTTATTGTCCTTATCTTTTGCTTCAGTCTTTCCCACCATAATCCCTTGTTTCTACACATGTCCATGTTCTTTCTTCCATTCTCTATGCAGGCCACTATTTTATTTCTATATCCCTCTTCCTCTAGGAGAGTACTGTTTAGGCACCACACTCCTCCTCCCCTTCTCTCTATCCCAGTACCAACCTCTATTGACAGGATTGCATGGTCACTGAATGATGTGAATTTATACATCATATTTTTTATAAATTTAACCATTGTCTGATGTGCTATACACAAGTCTATTCGGCTTTGTTTTAATTCCCCCATTACCATTTGCCTTCTTGAGTACTCTCTCCTGTTTGGGTTTTCGTTTCTCCATACATCAATTAATTGTTTTTCCTCCATTGTTTTCAGAAAAACCTTTCTTGAAGCATCATTTTTAAATTCCTTCCCTCTTGCCATATCCAACCTTGTACTTTTTAAATTAAAATCTCCCACTATTATACAGTTTCCCACACACCATTTTCCTAAATCCAAAAAAAAAGCCTTCCTGTCTGCTTCTATATTTGGTGCATATATATTAATTATTCTGTACTCTATCTTTTTGTATTTAAATTCTATGATTATGACTCTTCCTTTTTTATCTTTGTAGATTTCTTTGAGGTTTTCTACAGTATTATTTTTTATCAGGATTGCTACCCCACATGATTTATCCGTACCATGGTTTGCATACATAATGTCTGTCCATTTCGTTTTTATATCTTTCATGATATGGTCTGTCCAGTTCGTTTCTTGCAGACATAACATGTCATTATTTTTACATTTAATTAATAGTTTTCCAAATTTGCTTTGATTCCTTAGCCCATTTGTGTTGAATGAAATCAAGCTTAACATTAAACACATAATTACGGTTTCATTCCCAACCTTCATTTTGTCCTTCTTTCCTCCCTCTTCCTCCTTTTCTCCTCAGCTTGGAGCGCAGCTTTTCTTTTCTTTGTGGTCTCCTCCGCCTTTCGTTCCTTCTGCGGTCTGCTTACACTCTCTGCCTCTGAAATATCCTCGATAATCAGGAAGTCCATCGCAGTTTCCCTCTCGTCTCGGTTTCCATCTCCATGCTCCTTTACCCCAACGCTGCCGGTTCCGTCTGCTGGAGTCGTCTCGCGAGGAGCCTTCTCTCCACTCGATTCCTCTCCGGACCGGCTCTCCTCCTGCCCCACAGCTCCCAACACGTCTCCTGCTGCGACGTCACTCAGGGGATGCCGTCTTTGGTTCTGCACCATGGTCTCCGCCCTGCTCTCTGGGACGCCCCCTAGGTCTCCCTCCGTCTGCATGTCGTCCTCGTCGCTGTCCTCCGGCTCCTCCTCCTCGCCGTCAGTGCTGTTGACCTCCTCCGCGACGTTGACCTCCTCCGCGACGCTGACATCCTCTCTCTCCGCTGCTTCTGGAACACACTCCCTTGCATAGTGTCCCTGTTTTTTACACCTGTGACATCTGAATTCTGGGCATTCTCGGAAGATGTGACCCGGTTTTATACATAATCTGCATACTTTCATCTGCCTGTCATGGATCACGCGGAAGTACTCTCCCCCCTCTAGTGTTTCGAACTTCGTTGTGTAAGGTAGCGATTTCACTGTTTCAGTGAACCGGACCTTCAAGAACCTGGTTCCATCGGCTATGTCAGTTCCTGGCCACATTCTTCTTTTAATTGGCGAGATTGCCTTAACTCCCCATTCTGCAAGTTTGGCAAGAATGACACCATCCACAATGTACGTCGGCAAGTTTAAAAAAGATACAACTAATTCGTCATTTCTAATTTCTTTTGCCACTACCGTGCTCTTCTTTATTCTAATCCCATCTAACAGTATATCCTTCCCTTCAACATTGTCCATTGTTATTTCGTACTTTTTGGGCATTTTAAAACGGCATCCATTCACCACCCCGCACGTTTTTTTAACCTCACTTAGAAGCTCCATCATAGTCACCATCTCATCTCCAACGATCTCTACCGCCAAGGTAAGCTCCTTCTCAAATTTCTTATCTGTGCTTTGAAGAAGTTCCGAGGTACTTTTACTGTTGTCCGTGATCCTTCTCATAGTCGTTTCCTTTCCAATGTCGGCGTTCTTTGTCGGTTGCTGCGTCTTGCCGTTGTCCATGATCCTGCTCGTGGTCGGGGTCTTTCCATGGTCGGTGTTCTTGGGCGATGTCTGCTCCATGCCGTTGTCCATATTCTGTGTCGTTGTGCTTGCCGGTCCGCTGTCAGTTGCCATGAGATCCGTCCTACTCCTCTCTACTCGCTCTCTCCTCTCCATTACGTCACTCATTCAAACACACACACACAAACAAAAACAAAAAAGACGTTCCCCCGAACAGCAAGCTGCTGGGGGAATAAAAAAAAACTAAAACAAAAAGTAAAACACACTCACTCACATTAAATCTAGCACAAACAAAAAAGTCCACCTGCTCTCTCCACCTGCTCTCTCTGCTCACTGCTCACTTCCTGGTTGCACACCTGAACGGGATCAGACGAGATCGGGCGTGTTCAGGGTGGTATGGCCGTAAGCAATTAGTGCAGGCGCAAAACCAGGTTTTATACAGTAGCACATAAGGAGTGAGAAAGCTGCTGAGGCTCGACGTTACACTTTTACAAAAACAATCATTAGTTAGATATAAACGGCAGTAATTGATTCAGTAGGACTCCTTATCCATGTAAACGATCATTGTGACATCTGAATTCATTAATTATCTGAAATACACTGCGTGTGCGTGTGATGTTAAATGTTTGAACCAAGGTTAACGGTTAAAGTGTCAGAGAATGGGTGGTGATTTTTTGACGTCCTCCCATGATCTGAAGTGAGCGTGCGTGTTTGTGTTGGTGAAAGTTTAAGAAATGTACAACTGTCGGTTCAGCTCTCTGGTGCTCCCTGCTGGCAGTATCACTATACTGTCCTCATGTTTCACAAAAATAGTTTTGAGAGACGTTGTCAGTTTTTGTATGTTGCTTAAATCCTCCAAAGCGGTTGGCAGTAAACATCAGGTCACGGTACGCCACGGTAGGCCACGGAGTCAATGAGCTCGAGTTGAAAAAGAAAAAGCTTACAGCACCTGGTATTCCCAGGCGGTCTCCCATCCAAGTACTAACCAGGCCCGACCCTGCTTAGCTTCCGAGATCAGACGAGATCGGGCGTGTTCAGGGTGGTATGGCCGTAAGCAATTAGTGCAGGCGCAAAACCAGGTTTTATACAGTAGCACATAAGGAGTGAGAAAGCTGCTGAGGCTCGACGTTACACTTTTACAAAAACAATCATTAGTTAGATATAAACGGCAGTAATTGATTCAGTAGGACTCCTTATCCATGTAAACGATCATTGTGACATCTGAATTCATTAATTATCTGAAATACACTGCGTGTGCGTGTGATGTTAAATGTTTGAACCAAGGTTAACGGTTAAAGTGTCAGAGAATGGGTGGTGATTTTTTGACGTCCTCCCATGATCTGAAGTGAGCGTGCGTGTTTGTGTTGGTGAAAGTTTAAGAAATGTACAACTGTCGGTTCAGCTCTCTGGTGCTCCCTGCTGGCAGTATCACTATACTGTCCTCATGTTTCACAAAAATAGTTTTGAGAGACGTTGTCAGTTTTTGTATGTTGCTTAAATCCTCCAAAGCGGTTGGCAGTAAACATCAGGTCACGGTACGCCACGGTAGGCCACGGAGGCAATGAGCTCGAGTTGAAAAAGAAAAAGCTTACAGCACCTGGTATTCCCAGGCGGTCTCCCATCCAAGTACTAACCAGGCCCGACCCTGCTTAGCTTCCGAGATCAGACGAGATCGGGCGTGTTCAGGGTGGTATGGCCGTAAGCAATTAGTGCAGGCGCAAAACCAGGTTTTATACAGTAGCACATAAGGAGTGAGAAAGCTGCTGAGGCTCGACGTTACACTTTTACAAAAACAATCATTAGTTAGATATAAACGGCAGTAATTGATTCAGTAGGACTCCTTATCCATGTAAACGATCATTGTGACATCTGAATTCATTAATTATCTGAAATACACTGCGTGTGCGTGTGATGTTAAATGTTTGAACCAAGGTTAACGGTTAAAGTGTCAGAGAATGGGTGGTGATTTTTTGACGTCCTCCCATGATCTGAAGTGAGCGTGCGTGTTTGTGTTGGTGAAAGTTTAAGAAATGTACAACTGTCGGTTCAGCTCTCTGGTGCTCCCTGCTGGCAGTATCACTATACTGTCCTCATGTTTCACAAAAATAGTTTTGAGAGACGTTGTCAGTTTTTGTATGTTGCTTAAATCCTCCAAAGCGGTTGGCAGTAAACATCAGGTCACGGTACGCCACGGTAGGCCACGGAGGCAATGAGCTCGAGTTGAAAAAGAAAAAGCTTACAGCACCTGGTATTCCCAGGCGGTCTCCCATCCAAGTACTAACCAGGCCCGACCCTGCTTAGCTTCCGAGATCAGACGAGATCGGGCGTGTTCAGGGTGGTATGGCCGTAAGCAATTAGTGCAGGCGCAAAACCAGGTTTTATACAGTAGCACATAAGGAGTGAGAAAGCTGCTGAGGCTCGACGTTACACTTTTACAAAAACAATCATTAGTTAGATATAAACGGCAGTAATTGATTCAGTAGGACTCCTTATCCATGTAAACGATCATTGTGACATCTGAATTCATTAATTATCTGAAATACACTGCGTGTGCGTGTGATGTTAAATGTTTGAACCAAGGTTAACGGTTAAAGTGTCAGAGAATGGGTGGTGATTTTTTGACGTCCTCCCATGATCTGAAGTGAGCGTGCGTGTTTGTGTTGGTGAAAGTTTAAGAAATGTACAACTGTCGGTTCAGCTCTCTGGTGCTCCCTGCTGGCAGTATCACTATACTGTCCTCATGTTTCACAAAAATAGTTTTGAGAGACGTTGTCAGTTTTGTATGTTGCTTAAATCCTCCAAAGCGGTTGGCAGTAAACATCAGGTCACGGTACGCCGGTAGGCCACGGAGTCAATGAGCTCGAGTTGAAAAAGAAAAAGCTTACAGCACCTGGTATTCCCAGGCGGTCTCCCATCCAAGTACTAACCAGGCCCGACCCTGCTTAGCTTCCGAGATCAGACGAGATCGGGCGTGTTCAGGGTGGTATGGCCGTAAGCAATTAGTGCAGGCGCAAAACCAGGTTTTATACAGTAGCACATAAGGAGTGAGAAAGCTGCTGAGGCTCGACGTTACACTTTACAAAAACAATCATTAGTTAGATATAAACGGCAGTAATTGATTCAGTAGGACTCCTTATCCATGTAAACGATCATTGTGACATCTGAATTCATTAATTATCTGAAATACACTGCGTGTGCGTGTGATGTTAAATGTTTGAACCAAGGTTAACGGTTAAAGTGTCAGAGAATGGGTGGTGATTTTTTGACGTCCTCCCATGATCTGAAGTGAGCGTGCGTGTTTGTGTTGGTGAAAGTTTAAGAAATGTACAACTGTCGGTTCAGCTCTCTGGTGCTCCCTGCTGGCAGTATCACTATACTGTCCTCATGTTTCACAAAAATAGTTTTGAGAGACGTTGTCAGTTTTGTATGTTGCTTAAATCCTCCAAAGCGGTTGGCAGTAAACATCAGGTCACGGTACGCCACGGTAGGCCACGGAGTCAATGAGCTCGAGTTGAAAAAGAAAAAGCTTACAGCACCTGGTATTCCCAGGCGGTCTCCCATCCAAGTACTAACCAGGCCCGACCCTGCTTAGCTTCCGAGATCAGACGAGATCGGGCGTGTTCAGGGTGGTATGGCCGTAAGCAATTAGTGCAGGCGCAAAACCAGGTTTTATACAGTAGCACATAAGGAGTGAGAAAGCTGCTGAGGCTCGACGTTACACTTTTACAAAAACAATCATTAGTTAGATATAAACGGCAGTAATTGATTCAGTAGGACTCCTTATCCATGTAAACGATCATTGTGACATCTGAATTCATTAATTATCTGAAATACACTGCGTGTGCGTGTGATGTTAAATGTTTGAACCAAGGTTAACGGTTAAAGTGTCAGAGAATGGGTGGTGATTTTTTGACGTCCTCCCATGATCTGAAGTGAGCGTGCGTGTTTGTGTTGGTGAAAGTTTAAGAAATGTACAACTGTCGGTTCAGCTCTCTGGTGCTCCCTGCTGGCAGTATCACTATACTGTCCTCATGTTTCACAAAAATAGTTTTGAGAGACGTTGTCAGTTTTTGTATGTTGCTTAAATCCTCCAAAGCGGTTGGCAGTAAACATCAGGTCACGGTACGCCACGGTAGGCCACGGAGTCAATGAGCTCGAGTTGAAAAAGAAAAAGCTTACAGCACCTGGTATTCCCAGGCGGTCTCCCATCCAAGTACTAACCAGGCCCGACCCTGCTTAGCTTCCGAGATCAGACGAGATCGGGCGTGTTCAGGGTGGTATGGCCGTAAGCAATTAGTGCAGGCGCAAAACCAGGTTTTATACAGTAGCACATAAGGAGTGAGAAAGCTGCTGAGGCTCGACGTTACACTCTTACAAAAACAATCATTAGTTAGATATAAACGGCAGTAATTGATTCAGTAGGACTCCTTATCCATGTAAACGATCATTGTGACATCTGAATTCATTAATTATCTGAAATACACTGCGTGTGCGTGTGATGTTAAATGTTTGAACCAAGGTTAACGGTTAAAGTGTCAGAGAATGGGTGGTGATTTTTTGACGTCCTCCCATGATCTGAAGTGAGCGTGCGTGTTTGTGTTGGTGAAAGTTTAAGAAATGTACAACTGTCGGTTCAGCTCTCTGGTGCTCCCTGCTGGCAGTATCACTATACTGTCCTCATGTTTCACAAAAATAGTTTTGAGAGACGTTGTCAGTTTTTGTATGTTGCTTAAATCCTCCAAAGCGGTTGGCAGTAAACATCAGGTCACGGTACGCCACGGTAGGCCACGGAGTCAATGAGCTCGAGTTGAAAAAGAAATAGCTTACAGCACCTGGTATTCCCAGGCGGTCTCCCATCCAAGTACTAACCAGGCCCGACCCTGCTTAGCTTCCGAGATCAGACGAGATCGGGCGTGTTTTTTTTTTTTTTTTTTTTATTATAAAAATAAATCAGATTTTATATACAAGCGTAATCTACACAGAGGGGAAAAAACATATACTTGAATTCAAATGTAAAATCACAAAATAAATAAAATAAAAGTAAACAATAACATCAGCATTTCAACAAATAGGTCCTCCTGCCATGCATTATTCAATCTTATACATCAGTTTCCCTTTGTCATTGACAGAAATGAAACTGCATCCATTAACAAAATGTTGAAATTCTTCCTTTTCATACTTAAAAATTAAACTTATGTCTTTTTTCAACCCTGATACAAAGTAGGCCCAGACAGATATTATTTTTTGTTCAAAATGCGCTAGATTCCTTCTTAGCCATACAGCATATCTAGCATGACTTAGTACATAGTTTATCATATTTATGTTTACTTTCTCCTTCTTTTCCCATACTCCAAACAGAAATGTTTTTTTCCAGTCCTTTCCCTCAAAATACTGCTTCCCCCAGTTCTCCTGCAAGAATTCCTTTAGCTTCATGAAAAAGATCTTCAATTTGTCACACTCATAATACAAATGCATTAATGTCTCCGGATCAGTTTTGCATATATCGCACTCCCTTCTTACATCCTTATTTATTTGGTGTATCACCACATTTGTGTACAGTCTGTTGTGCCGTAATTTAAAATCATGATCCTGACATTCTATACTATTTTTGCTTACATTCCACTGCTTCCATATTTGATTTCCTTCCATACCTGGGAACACCTTTTCCCAAACCTTTTCCGATGCAGGTTCCTTAAATTCCTTTTGGATCAGCGCTTTGTAGTAGTCCTTTACCTTTGAATCCCTTAGTGGCCTTTTTTCCCCATTATTTTCTATATATAACTCGGGGAACGTTATTTTCCTTTCTATAACCACGTTATTTTCTATTTGCCTCACCCAATCTATTGGTATGCTTTCTTTTATTTTATCGTACATATTTACAGTAGTGGTTTCGTTCATTTCTTCATCATACTCCTTAACTGTGTCTATTATAGCCTGGTATCTTAGAAACCCAGGTATGAATTCATATAGGCAATGTTTTATTTGTGTTAGTCCAGAATAAAATATTTTTTTATCCCATAGCATGTTATTGTTCATTTTTATCAATGGGTTACACCATATTGGTTGATTTATTACCTGACTGTATTTTGTGCATTCATATTTAATGTTTATTCTGTATTTCCCCCATGCATCAAACACCTCTTTATAATATCTAGGCACTTTCTCATACATGGAGTTTTTCATTATCATTATTAGACCGTTTTCTTCACATCTTCCATTTTTATATAAATATTCCTTAAAAACATTTTTCCATCCATAATCAACCCTATCATACAGATACTTTTTAACAGTTTTTATTCGTATTGCTTTTTTCTTAATATTCAAGTCCACCAATTTCAATCCTCCTTCTTCATATTTCCCTATCAGTGTCTTTTGTGCTATTCTTGCCAGTTTCCCATCCCAAATGTAATTTGTAATTGTGCCGTTTAGCTCTTTGTGCACCCACTCTGGCATGTCTATCACAGTCAAGGCATAGACAATCTGGGATAGTATTAATGCATTTACC
Organism: Gadus chalcogrammus; assembly: GCF_026213295.1. NCBI lineage: Eukaryota > Metazoa > Chordata > Actinopteri > Gadiformes > Gadidae > Gadus > Gadus chalcogrammus. Next base: position 6,642,454 of record NC_079423.1, on the reverse strand, counting down.
ACTAAAACCTTCCCCTTTAATTTCAATCTCCTCGGCTTCCACGCATTTAATGTGTTTTTCACTTTATTTATTACCCCATTCCATGTCTCATCTCTCGCCTCCTTTTCTTTCACTCCCATATTTATCCCCAATATTTTCATATAATCATTTGAAACTCTAAAAGGTATGTTACAATCATTTTGGTTTATATTTCCGACGTACATTATTTCAGTTTTGTCTATATTTACTTTAGCCCCTGCTGCTCTCCCATATATTTCCATTTTTCCCATTATCCTTTTCACGCTATTCATATTTTTTACCATACATGTGGTGTCATCAGCATATTGCTGTATTTTGCTTTCACCCCCATTTGGCAATTTTATCCCCTCTATTTCCTTATCCTTCTTTATCATTTCCGCGAGACTTTCTGCAGTTAAGCTGTAAAGTACTGCCGATAGCGGGCACCCTTGCCTCACAGATCTTTCCAATGGAAAAGGATCTGTTATAGCTCCATTTATTTTTATCCTACTCCTTGCATTTTTGTACAATAATTTAATCCAGTTGATTATTCTTTGCCCAAAACCAAATTTTTCTAATGTGCAAAATAAAAAACTATGCTCAACCCTATCGAAGGCTTTATTAAGGTCCATACTTAAAATAATTCCACCATCCTTCCCCATGCATTCGATTGTGTCCCTTATTGTGCAAATAATGTCCGATATGTCCCTCCCTGGTATCCCATACGCCTGTGTTGGTGCTATGATTGTTGGTGCTGCTGTTTTTATTCTGTTTGCTAATACCTTTGTTAAGATCTTGTAATCCGTGTTTAGTACAGTTAGCGGTCTATAGTTTTCCAGTTTTCTTTTGCTTCCCTTATTTTTATATATGATCGTTATTAGTCCTGTTGCCAGCGACTCTGGTATCTCCTGCTCCTTCTCCATCTCTGCATAAAGTATGTTTAAAATTGGTAGCAGATCGTCTATAAATGTTTTATAAAATTCACTTGTAAGGCCATCTGTTCCCGGACTTTTATTGGTATTTAATGACATTATTGCTTCCTTTATTTCTATGTCTTTGATGTTGTCATCACACATACTTTTCTCATCATTTGTTATCGTTTTATTAATATTACCTAATACTGTATTTATATCTTCCTTCTTTGCATTTCCTTTTTTGTATAGATTTTTATAAAATGTCCCAACATTTCCAATAATGTCTACAAAATCATTTATTATCTCTCCATTTTCATTTTCTAACTCTTCAATATATACCCTTTCCTGTTTCCTTTTTTCTAATCCCAAAAAATAGCCTGTGCATCTCTCCCCCTTCATCGCATATTTCTCCCTACTCCTTGTTATTGCCCCCATACATTTATTCTGTTCATAAACGTCCAGTTTGGATTTCACCTTTATGTATTTTTCTATGCTATGTTTTGGATCCTTATCAATTCTTTCTGCCTCTTCTGCCAGCTCATCCTTCAAACATTTTATTTTCTCTCTTTCTATAAAAGCCCGGACCTTTGCATATCTAATACTTATTGTCCTTATCTTTTGCTTCAGTCTTTCCCACCATAATCCCTTGTTTCTACACATGTCCATGTTCTTTCTTCCATTCTCTATGCAGGCCACTATTTTATTTCTATATCCCTCTTCCTCTAGGAGAGTACTGTTTAGGCACCACACTCCTCCTCCCCTTCTCTCTATCCCAGTACCAACCTCTATTGACAGGATTGCATGGTCACTGAATGATGTGAATTTATACATCATATTTTTTATAAATTTAACCATTGTCTGATGTGCTATACACAAGTCTATTCGGCTTTGTTTTAATTCCCCCATTACCATTTGCCTTCTTGAGTACTCTCTCCTGTTTGGGTTTTCGTTTCTCCATACATCAATTAATTGTTTTTCCTCCATTGTTTTCAGAAAAACCTTTCTTGAAGCATCATTTTTAAATTCCTTCCCTCTTGCCATATCCAACCTTGTACTTTTTAAATTAAAATCTCCCACTATTATACAGTTTCCCACACACCATTTTCCTAAATCCAAAAAAAAAGCCTTCCTGTCTGCTTCTATATTTGGTGCATATATATTAATTATTCTGTACTCTATCTTTTTGTATTTAAATTCTATGATTATGACTCTTCCTTTTTTATCTTTGTAGATTTCTTTGAGGTTTTCTACAGTATTATTTTTTATCAGGATTGCTACCCCACATGATTTATCCGTACCATGGTTTGCATACATAATGTCTGTCCATTTCGTTTTTATATCTTTCATGATATGGTCTGTCCAGTTCGTTTCTTGCAGACATAACATGTCATTATTTTTACATTTAATTAATAGTTTTCCAAATTTGCTTTGATTCCTTAGCCCATTTGTGTTGAATGAAATCAAGCTTAACATTAAACACATAATTACGGTTTCATTCCCAACCTTCATTTTGTCCTTCTTTCCTCCCTCTTCCTCCTTTTCTCCTCAGCTTGGAGCGCAGCTTTTCTTTTCTTTGTGGTCTCCTCCGCCTTTCGTTCCTTCTGCGGTCTGCTTACACTCTCTGCCTCTGAAATATCCTCGATAATCAGGAAGTCCATCGCAGTTTCCCTCTCGTCTCGGTTTCCATCTCCATGCTCCTTTACCCCAACGCTGCCGGTTCCGTCTGCTGGAGTCGTCTCGCGAGGAGCCTTCTCTCCACTCGATTCCTCTCCGGACCGGCTCTCCTCCTGCCCCACAGCTCCCAACACGTCTCCTGCTGCGACGTCACTCAGGGGATGCCGTCTTTGGTTCTGCACCATGGTCTCCGCCCTGCTCTCTGGGACGCCCCCTAGGTCTCCCTCCGTCTGCATGTCGTCCTCGTCGCTGTCCTCCGGCTCCTCCTCCTCGCCGTCAGTGCTGTTGACCTCCTCCGCGACGTTGACCTCCTCCGCGACGCTGACATCCTCTCTCTCCGCTGCTTCTGGAACACACTCCCTTGCATAGTGTCCCTGTTTTTTACACCTGTGACATCTGAATTCTGGGCATTCTCGGAAGATGTGACCCGGTTTTATACATAATCTGCATACTTTCATCTGCCTGTCATGGATCACGCGGAAGTACTCTCCCCCCTCTAGTGTTTCGAACTTCGTTGTGTAAGGTAGCGATTTCACTGTTTCAGTGAACCGGACCTTCAAGAACCTGGTTCCATCGGCTATGTCAGTTCCTGGCCACATTCTTCTTTTAATTGGCGAGATTGCCTTAACTCCCCATTCTGCAAGTTTGGCAAGAATGACACCATCCACAATGTACGTCGGCAAGTTTAAAAAAGATACAACTAATTCGTCATTTCTAATTTCTTTTGCCACTACCGTGCTCTTCTTTATTCTAATCCCATCTAACAGTATATCCTTCCCTTCAACATTGTCCATTGTTATTTCGTACTTTTTGGGCATTTTAAAACGGCATCCATTCACCACCCCGCACGTTTTTTTAACCTCACTTAGAAGCTCCATCATAGTCACCATCTCATCTCCAACGATCTCTACCGCCAAGGTAAGCTCCTTCTCAAATTTCTTATCTGTGCTTTGAAGAAGTTCCGAGGTACTTTTACTGTTGTCCGTGATCCTTCTCATAGTCGTTTCCTTTCCAATGTCGGCGTTCTTTGTCGGTTGCTGCGTCTTGCCGTTGTCCATGATCCTGCTCGTGGTCGGGGTCTTTCCATGGTCGGTGTTCTTGGGCGATGTCTGCTCCATGCCGTTGTCCATATTCTGTGTCGTTGTGCTTGCCGGTCCGCTGTCAGTTGCCATGAGATCCGTCCTACTCCTCTCTACTCGCTCTCTCCTCTCCATTACGTCACTCATTCAAACACACACACACAAACAAAAACAAAAAAGACGTTCCCCCGAACAGCAAGCTGCTGGGGGAATAAAAAAAAAACTAAAACAAAAAGTAAAACACACTCACTCACATTAAATCTAGCACAAACAAAAAAGTCCACCTGCTCTCTCCACCTGCTCTCTCTGCTCACTGCTCACTTCCTGGTTGCACACCTGAACGGGATCAGACGAGATCGGGCGTGTTCAGGGTGGTATGGCCGTAAGCAATTAGTGCAGGCGCAAAACCAGGTTTTATACAGTAGCACATAAGGAGTGAGAAAGCTGCTGAGGCTCGACGTTACACTTTTACAAAAACAATCATTAGTTAGATATAAACGGCAGTAATTGATTCAGTAGGACTCCTTATCCATGTAAACGATCATTGTGACATCTGAATTCATTAATTATCTGAAATACACTGCGTGTGCGTGTGATGTTAAATGTTTGAACCAAGGTTAACGGTTAAAGTGTCAGAGAATGGGTGGTGATTTTTTGACGTCCTCCCATGATCTGAAGTGAGCGTGCGTGTTTGTGTTGGTGAAAGTTTAAGAAATGTACAACTGTCGGTTCAGCTCTCTGGTGCTCCCTGCTGGCAGTATCACTATACTGTCCTCATGTTTCACAAAAATAGTTTTGAGAGACGTTGTCAGTTTTTGTATGTTGCTTAAATCCTCCAAAGCGGTTGGCAGTAAACATCAGGTCACGGTACGCCACGGTAGGCCACGGAGTCAATGAGCTCGAGTTGAAAAAGAAAAAGCTTACAGCACCTGGTATTCCCAGGCGGTCTCCCATCCAAGTACTAACCAGGCCCGACCCTGCTTAGCTTCCGAGATCAGACGAGATCGGGCGTGTTCAGGGTGGTATGGCCGTAAGCAATTAGTGCAGGCGCAAAACCAGGTTTTATACAGTAGCACATAAGGAGTGAGAAAGCTGCTGAGGCTCGACGTTACACTTTTACAAAAACAATCATTAGTTAGATATAAACGGCAGTAATTGATTCAGTAGGACTCCTTATCCATGTAAACGATCATTGTGACATCTGAATTCATTAATTATCTGAAATACACTGCGTGTGCGTGTGATGTTAAATGTTTGAACCAAGGTTAACGGTTAAAGTGTCAGAGAATGGGTGGTGATTTTTTGACGTCCTCCCATGATCTGAAGTGAGCGTGCGTGTTTGTGTTGGTGAAAGTTTAAGAAATGTACAACTGTCGGTTCAGCTCTCTGGTGCTCCCTGCTGGCAGTATCACTATACTGTCCTCATGTTTCACAAAAATAGTTTTGAGAGACGTTGTCAGTTTTTGTATGTTGCTTAAATCCTCCAAAGCGGTTGGCAGTAAACATCAGGTCACGGTACGCCACGGTAGGCCACGGAGGCAATGAGCTCGAGTTGAAAAAGAAAAAGCTTACAGCACCTGGTATTCCCAGGCGGTCTCCCATCCAAGTACTAACCAGGCCCGACCCTGCTTAGCTTCCGAGATCAGACGAGATCGGGCGTGTTCAGGGTGGTATGGCCGTAAGCAATTAGTGCAGGCGCAAAACCAGGTTTTATACAGTAGCACATAAGGAGTGAGAAAGCTGCTGAGGCTCGACGTTACACTCTTACAAAAACAATCATTAGTTAGATATAAACGGCAGTAATTGATTCAGTAGGACTCCTTATCCATGTAAACGATCATTGTGACATCTGAATTCATTAATTATCTGAAATACACTGCGTGTGCGTGTGATGTTAAATGTTTGAACCAAGGTTAACGGTTAAAGTGTCAGAGAATGGGTGGTGATTTTTTGACGTCCTCCCATGATCTGAAGTGAGCGTGCGTGTTTGTGTTGGTGAAAGTTTAAGAAATGTACAACTGTCGGTTCAGCTCTCTGGTGCTCCCTGCTGGCAGTATCACTATACTGTCCTCATGTTTCACAAAAATAGTTTTGAGAGACGTTGTCAGTTTTTGTATGTTGCTTAAATCCTCCAAAGCGGTTGGCAGTAAACATCAGGTCACGGTACGCCACGGTAGGCCACGGAGTCAATGAGCTCGAGTTGAAAAAGAAAAAGCTTACAGCACCTGGTATTCCCAGGCGGTCTCCCATCCAAGTACTAACCAGGCCCGACCCTGCTTAGCTTCCGAGATCAGACGAGATCGGGCGTGTTCAGGGTGGTATGGCCGTAAGCAATTAGTGCAGGCGCAAAACCAGGTTTTATACAGTAGCACATAAGGAGTGAGAAAGCTGCTGAGGCTCGACGTTACACTTTTACAAAAACAATCATTAGTTAGATATAAACGGCAGTAATTGATTCAGTAGGACTCCTTATCCATGTAAACGATCATTGTGACATCTGAATTCATTAATTATCTGAAATACACTGCGTGTGCGTGTGATGTTAAATGTTTGAACCAAGGTTAACGGTTAAAGTGTCAGAGAATGGGTGGTGATTTTTTGACGTCCTCCCATGATCTGAAGTGAGCGTGCGTGTTTGTGTTGGTGAAAGTTTAAGAAATGTACAACTGTCGGTTCAGCTCTCTGGTGCTCCCTGCTGGCAGTATCACTATACTGTCCTCATGTTTCACAAAAATAGTTTTGAGAGACGTTGTCAGTTTTTGTATGTTGCTTAAATCCTCCAAAGCGGTTGGCAGTAAACATCAGGTCACGGTACGCCACGGAGTCAATGAGCTCGAGTTGAAAAAGAAAAAGCTTACAGCACCTGGTATTCCCAGGCGGTCTCCCATCCAAGTACTAACCAGGCCCGACCCTGCTTAGCTTCCGAGATCAGACGAGATCGGGCGTGTTCAGGGTGGTATGGCCGTAAGCAATTAGTGCAGGCGCAAAACCAGGTTTTATACAGTAGCACATAAGGAGTGAGAAAGCTGCTGAGGCTCGACGTTACACTCTTACAAAAACAATCATTAGTTAGATATAAACGGCAGTAATTGATTCAGTAGGACTCCTTATCCATGTAAACGATCATTGTGACATCTGAATTCATTAATTATCTGAAATACACTGCGTGTGCGTGTGATGTTAAATGTTTGAACCAAGGTTAACGGTTAAAGTGTCAGAGAATGGGTGGTGATTTTTTGACGTCCTCCCATGATCTGAAGTGAGCGTGCGTGTTTGTGTTGGTGAAAGTTTAAGAAATGTACAACTGTCGGTTCAGCTCTCTGGTGCTCCCTGCTGGCAGTATCACTATACTGTCCTCATGTTTCACAAAAATAGTTTTGAGAGACGTTGTCAGTTTTTGTATGTTGCTTAAATCCTCCAAAGCGGTTGGCAGTAAACATCAGGTCACGGTACGCCACGGTAGGCCACGGAGGCAATGAGCTCGAGTTGAAAAAGAAAAAGCTTACAGCACCTGGTATTCCCAGGCGGTCTCCCATCCAAGTACTAACCAGGCCCGACCCTGCTTAGCTTCCGAGATCAGACGAGATCGGGCGTGTTCAGGGTGGTATGGCCGTAAGCAATTAGTGCAGGCGCAAAACCAGGTTTTATACAGTAGCACATAAGGAGTGAGAAAGCTGCTGAGGCTCGACGTTACACTTTTACAAAAACAATCATTAGTTAGATATAAACGGCAGTAATTGATTCAGTAGGACTCCTTATCCATGTAAACGATCATTGTGACATCTGAATTCATTAATTATCTGAAATACACTGCGTGTGCGTGTGATGTTAAATGTTTGAACCAAGGTTAACGGTTAAAGTGTCAGAGAATGGGTGGTGATTTTTTGACGTCCTCCCATGATCTGAAGTGAGCGTGCGTGTTTGTGTTGGTGAAAGTTTAAGAAATGTACAACTGTCGGTTCAGCTCTCTGGTGCTCCCTGCTGGCAGTATCACTATACTGTCCTCATGTTTCACAAAAATAGTTTTGAGAGACGTTGTCAGTTTTTGTATGTTGCTTAAATCCTCCAAAGCGGTTGGCAGTAAACATCAGGTCACGGTACGCCACGGTAGGCCACGGAGTCAATGAGCTCGAGTTGAAAAAGAAAAAGCTTACAGCACCTGGTATTCCCAGGCGGTCTCCCATCCAAGTACTAACCAGGCCCGACCCTGCTTAGCTTCCGAGATCAGACGAGATCGGGCGTGTTCAGGGTGGTATGGCCGTAAGCAATTAGTGCAGGCGCAAAACCAGGTTTTATACAGTAGCACATAAGGAGTGAGAAAGCTGCTGAGGCTCGACGTTACACTTTTACAAAAACAATCATTAGTTAGATATAAACGGCAGTAATTGATTCAGTAGGACTCCTTATCCATGTAAACGATCATTGTGACATCTGAATTCATTAATTATCTGAAATACACTGCGTGTGCGTGTGATGTTAAATGTTTGAACCAAGGTTAACGGTTAAAGTGTCAGAGAATGGGTGGTGATTTTTTGACGTCCTCCCATGATCTGAAGTGAGCGTGCGTGTTTGTGTTGGTGAAAGTTTAAGAAATGTACAACTGTCGGTTCAGCTCTCTGGTGCTCCCTGCTGGCAGTATCACTATACTGTCCTCATGTTTCACAAAAATAGTTTTGAGAGACGTTGTCAGTTTTTGTATGTTGCTTAAATCCTCCAAAGCGGTTGGCAGTAAACATCAGGTCACGGTACGCCACGGTAGGCCACGGAGGCAATGAGCTCGAGTTGAAAAAGAAAAAGCTTACAGCACCTGGTATTCCCAGGCGGTCTCCCATCCAAGTACTAACCAGGCCCGACCCTGCTTAGCTTCCGAGATCAGACGAGATCGGGCGTGTTCAGGGTGGTATGGCCGTAAGCAATTAGTGCAGGCGCAAAACCAGGTTTTATACAGTAGCACATAAGGAGTGAGAAAGCTGCTGAGGCTCGACGTTACACTCTTACAAAAACAATCATTAGTTAGATATAAACGGCAGTAATTGATTCAGTAGGACTCCTTATCCATGTAAACGATCATTGTGACATCTGAATTCATTAATTATCTGAAATACACTGCGTGTGCGTGTGATGTTAAATGTTTGAACCAAGGTTAACGGTTAAAGTGTCAGAGAATGGGTGGTGATTTTTTGACGTCCTCCCATGATCTGAAGTGAGCGTGCGTGTTTGTGTTGGTGAAAGTTTAAGAAATGTACAACTGTCGGTTCAGCTCTCTGGTGCTCCCTGCTGGCAGTATCACTATACTGTCCTCATGTTTCACAAAAATAGTTTTGAGAGACGTTGTCAGTTTTTGTATGTTGCTTAAATCCTCCAAAGCGGTTGGCAGTAAACATCAGGTCACGGTACGCCACGGTAGGCCACGGAGTCAATGAGCTCGAGTTGAAAAAGAAAAAGCTTACAGCACCTGGTATTCCCAGGCGGTCTCCCATCCAAGTACTAACCAGGCCCGACCCTGCTTAGCTTCCGAGATCAGACGAGATCGGGCGTGTTCAGGGTGGTATGGCCGTAAGCAATTAGTGCAGGCGCAAAACCAGGTTTTATACAGTAGCACATAAGGAGTGAGAAAGCTGCTGAGGCTCGACGTTACACTTTTACAAAAACAATCATTAGTTAGATATAAACGGCAGTAATTGATTCAGTAGGACTCCTTATCCATGTAAACGATCATTGTGACATCTGAATTCATTAATTATCTGAAATACACTGCGTGTGCGTGTGATGTTAAATGTTTGAACCAAGGTTAACGGTTAAAGTGTCAGAGAATGGGTGGTGATTTTTTGACGTCCTCCCATGATCTGAAGTGAGCGTGCGTGTTTGTGTTGGTGAAAGTTTAAGAAATGTACAACTGTCGGTTCAGCTCTCTGGTGCTCCCTGCTGGCAGTATCACTATACTGTCCTCATGTTTCACAAAAATAGTTTTGAGAGACGTTGTCAGTTTTTGTATGTTGCTTAAATCCTCCAAAGCGGTTGGCAGTAAACATCAGGTCACGGTACCCACGTAGGCCACGGAGTCAATGAGCTCGAGTTGAAAAAGAAAAAGCTTACAGCACCTGGTATTCCCAGGCGGTCTCCCATCCAAGTACTAACCAGGCCCGACCCTGCTTAGCTTCCGAGATCAGACGAGATCGGGCGTGTTCAGGGTGGTATGGCCGTAAGCAATTAGTGCAGGCGCAAAACCAGGTTTTATACAGTAGCACATAAGGAGTGAGAAAGCTGCTGAGGCTCGACGTTACACTTTTACAAAAACAATCATTAGTTAGATATAAACGGCAGTAATTGATTCAGTAGGACTCCTTATCCATGTAAACGATCATTGTGACATCTGAATTCATTAATTATCTGAAATACACTGCGTGTGCGTGTGATGTTAAATGTTTGAACCAAGGTTAACGGTTAAAGTGTCAGAGAATGGGTGGTGATTTTTTGACGTCCTCCCATGATCTGAAGTGAGCGTGCGTGTTTGTGTTGGTGAAAGTTTAAGAAATGTACAACTGTCGGTTCAGCTCTCTGGTGCTCCCTGCTGGCAGTATCACTATACTGTCCTCATGTTTCACAAAAATAGTTTTGAGAGACGTTGTCAGTTTTTGTATGTTGCTTAAATCCTCCAAAGCGGTTGGCAGTAAACATCAGGTCACGGTACGCCACGGAGTCAATGAGCTCGAGTTGAAAAAGAAAAGCTTACAGCACCTGGTATTCCCAGGCGGTCTCCCATCCAAGTACTACCAGGCCCGACCCTGCTTAGCTTCCGAGATCAGACGAGATTGGCGTGTTCTTTTTTTTTTTATCTTTTTTTATTATTTTCCAGTTCACACATTTACAGCAACCGATAACAGAGTATTATTTACATACATCATCTCTGGGGAAACAAAAACTTTTACAAACCCAACTTAATCTCCTTCCCTTATCCTCCCCAATCAATTAATCCCAATGAAGGCAGGACAAATATTGCGCCAAATCAAAAAAATACAGCTCAATCTGCATGACCCGGTCTTTTCACCAGTTAAACACAATCTCCCCTCCCTCCCCTTCAGAGACTAATTTACTCCCACTCAAAAAGAAATTTTCCGCCTTGTCTCCTCCATACTTATACATTAAGTTCACATCTCTTTTCATTATTGATTTAAACAACATTTTTATTTTCACTTTCCGCCCCTCAAAGTGTGCGTAGTTCCTCCTGCAGACGACCGCGAGTCTGGCATGGCTCAAAACAAAATTCATTAGACAAAAATTAACATTTATCTTTTTTCAAACGTACCAAACAAAAACAATGTCCTCCACCCTCCCTCCAAGTCTAAATCAGCAGCCCAGTTTTCTTTCAACAGTTCTTTCAAAAACTCAAAGAAATCAACTAACTCCCCACAGTCCAAAAAATAATGTAAAAAGCTCTCATGACCACTTTTGCAAACATCACACATCACATTTACATCATTATTAATCTTATTTAGCACCACGTTTGTATAAATCCTATTGTGTCTGATCAAGAAATCGTTGTTCTCACACTCTATACTATTATACCTTATCCCCATATTTGACCATATTTTCTTTACATTCATACCCACAAACACTCTGCTCCACACTTTCTCAGCTGCCGGCTCCTTCATCACATCCACTATCAACCATCTGTATACTTTCTTCACACTCATTTCTCCAATTTTAGTCTTTTTCCCATTCTCCATCACATATAGCTCAGGCATACTTGTTTCTCCCTTCACCACACATTCACTTTGGATGATCCTGGCCCACTCTAAGGGTATACTGGTTTTAATCTTTTCATATATTTTATTTTTTTCTCTCTATTATCCATCCCCTCCACCTCGCATACCTGATCATAAATGCAATTGTTTCTCAAGAATCCTGGGATGACCTCATAAATGATGTCCTTTATTTGTCTAATCCCTCCTTCTATGAATTTGGGCTCATATAATGTTTTGCCATTGTGTTTAATTTTTTCGTTTAAAAACAGGGCAGTTTTACCAACGGTTGTATCCTCTCGCATTCATATTGCATCTTAGGTAGGAATTTCCTCCAGGCTTCAAAGACCTCCCTATAAAATTCTGGTATGGTTATCGTCATTGACTGTTTTAGGCCCATGTACCACACATACTGTCCTATGCCACCCACATCATTCATATATTTCTCCATAAAATCCTTCCACCCATATTTATATCCTCCCACAATATATTTCTTCACCGTTTTAATCCTTAATGCTGTCTTTTTTGTTTCTATATCTAATAAATTCAGCCCTCCTTCACACCTTTTTCCCACCATGTCCCATGTGCAATCTTAACTCCCTTCCCCTCCCTATAAAATCACACACAATTTTGTTAAGGTCGTTCTTAACCCATATTGGCATTTCTAATACAGACAACACATACACATAGCCTGATAGTAGCAAACTATTAACCACTGTAACCTTTCCCTTTAACCTGAGCTTCCTTGCCTTCCACCTCCCACATACAGTTTTTATTTTGTTGATAACTCCTGTCCATGTTGTCTCAGTTGCCTCTTTAGTTTCAACACCTAAATATATGCCCAACACTTTAATATACCTATCCTGCACCCTTAAACCTACTCCCTCTCTCTCTATGTTACCTATATACATTATTTCGGATTTTTCTTTATTTATTCTCGCGCCCGACGCTCTCCCATATATCTCTGCCAATTCTAGCACCCTTTTCACACTGTTCCCATCCCTCACCGTTATTGTTGTGTCGTCTGCATATTGATTTATTGTATGTATGCTCCCAGATGGTAGTTGTATGCCCTGAACTCTTGCGTCGTTTTTAATTAGTAAGGCCAGGGGCTCTGCTGAAATGGCATAGAGCAACGCCGATAGGGGACATCCCTGCCTTATCGATCTCCCAAGACAAAATCTGTCAGTCAGCACTCCATTTACTTTGACACAGCTCCTTGCACCCTCGTACAACCTCCTGACCCACCCCACTAATCTCTCTCCAAATCCAAATCTCACCAGTAATCTAAATAAAAACTCATGCTCCACCCTATCAAATGCTTTATTCCAATCTATAGCTAACACTATTCCCCCTGCCCCGTCTCTCTTCATGAATTCTATTGTATCCCTAACTGTCGCTATTGTGTCAGCTATATCCCTACCTGGTATACTGTAACTTTGAGATGTTTTAATTATATTCCCTATCACTCGTTTTATTCTGTTAGCCAACACCTTGGCCAGAATTTTGTAATCTACATTTAGCAGACTTATAGGCCTATAATTCTGCAAGTCTAGTTTACTTCCTTTCTTCTTAAAAACTAAGGTAATCACACCTTCTACCATCCTACCCTGCACTATCCCTGTTTTCTCAGTCTCCCTGAATACCTCTACTAAAATTGATGCCATCTGCTCCTTATATACTTTATAAAATTCAATCCCTATCCCATCACTCCCAGGACTCTTCCCGCTTTTCAGCCCCTCTATCGCCTCCATCACCTCCATCCTACTTATCTCTCTGTCACACCATTCACTATCGTCCACACTCAGCTTGCTTTCTACACTATCCAGTACCTCCACTATACTGTCCTCCTCTAATCCACCCCTCTATAACTCCCAAAAACTCTTGCACCCTCTCCAGTATGGCCACATAGTCTGCTACTACCTCCCCCTCCTTTTTCCTGATTTCATGTATATATGTCCTGCTTTGTTTGCTTTTTTCTAGGCCCAGAAAATACGCTGTGCACCTTTCTCCCTCCAGCGCATATTTAGCTTTGCTCCGTAAAATTGCTCCTCTACATTTCTCTGCCTCATATCTTGAAGTTCCATCTTTACCTCTATATAATTCTCCATGCTGTAACCTTCTTCATTCTCTGCTTTACTCAGCTCTACCCTCAGTCTTTCCCTCAACTCCTTCTCATTCTTCATCATTTTCACTTTTCTTTTCTTACTGTAAAATGCTTATTGATTTAATCTTATTCTTCACTTTCTCCCATATCTCCCCAATCTGAGTATCTGCCCTATTCTCTTCAACATATTCTTTAATTTTCTCATTCTCCATATCTAATAACTCCCTAATCTGTTGTTTATATTCATCCTCTTCAATATAACCTGCATTCAAAATCCACATCCCTCCCCCTATCTCCTCTCTCCCTACTTTAATTCTGAATCTCACCCCGTCGTGGTCACTCAGTGCATTTATTTCATGTCTTATTCGGTCTATATGTTTTATGTTCTCTCCCTGTGTTAAAACCAAATCTATCCTGCTTTGTTTCAGTACACCATCCCTCATTTGTCTCCTGGTGAATTCCCTCCTCTCTGGATTCTCATTTCTCCACACATCTACTAAATTCTTGTCCTTCATCATGTCTAACAAGCTCTCCCTCGACTTTTCCCATCTGAACACTACACCTTGCCCTATATCTAACCTGCTACATTTAGTATTAAAATCCCCTACTATTACATCTCCCAATCACTAGCCCTTTCAGCTCCTCTATTATAATTTTTTATCTATTTCTATATTCGGAACATATATATTAATTAGTCTAAACAACACATTTTGATACTTAAACTCTATGACTATTATCCTCCCTGTCCTATCTTTATATATCTCTTTTATCTCATACCCTATGTTTTTTAATCATTATAGCCACCTCTTGCGTTCTTAGCCCCGTTATTATAATAAATCCCCCCCCCCACACCTCCTTCACCTCTATAACTTTTACGTCATCCCAATTTGTCTCCTGTATGCATAGGATGTCACTTCTATATATTTAAAAGTGACCTCAGTTTGCCCCTGTCCCTTAAACCATTCACATTAACAGAAGTTACTGTGGTCATGAGAGCTAAAAGAAAGAAAATATTTAAACCAAAAACCAAAGCAAGACTCACATGCCAGACCGCGGTCCTTTACTTCTCACTCCCCGTGTCTTCTCCTCCTCTGCTTTCCTTTTGGCGGCCAGTTCTTTTGTCTTCTTCCCTCCTTTTCGTCCTCTGCCCTCCTGTCTTTGCTCCTCATCTATTTTTTCCACCGGTTGTTCTGCTCTCCCTCGTTCACCGTCTGTAGCCTCCGACACATCATCGTACTCCGCTTTTCCCCCTGCTCCATCATCTGTTCGTCACCGTCCTTCTCAGCACTGTCGCCGCTGTCAGATCTATACCGCCAATCCAGTTCTTTTTCCGCTTCCTCGTTCTCACCTCCCGTCTCCTCTTCAGCTCCCCTTCCGTCATCGTTCTCTCCGTCTTTATCTCCTGTTCTCCTCTCTCTCCTCCCTCGCCGCTGCGTTCCGTTCCTCACACTCCCGCGCATAATGCCCTGTCTTCTGGCACCTGAAGCACTTGAAATCAGGGCACTCCCTGAAGATGTGTCCTGGCTTGATGCAGAGTCGGCACACCCGCACCTGTCGATCATGTATCACTCTAAAGTACTCCGCTCCTCTCAGTGTCTCTAACTTGGTTGAGTACGGGAGCGATCGTACCTGCTCATTAAAGCGGACTTTTAAAATCTTGTCCCGTCCGCAATCTCCGTCCCGGCCACTTGCGCCGTTTGATGACAGATATTGGCCGCACACCCCACTCCTCCAGCCTTGCCAGTATTGTTGCATCTTCCATGTAAACAGGCAAGTTAATAAATGACACCACCATGTCACTGTTCACAATCTCCCTGCCATGCACTAAGGCTCCTTTTACACGCACGCCGTCCAGGAGCTTGCGCTTTCCCACCTCATCCTTCATGGTGATTTCATAGTTTTTTTCCCCTCTCACACGGCATCCGCTCACCACCACATTGCACTGCCACTTCCCGCAGAATATCCATCATAGAAATCACCGCTGTTCCCTCCACCTCAACGTCCACTGTCAGCTCTTTCCCGTACTCTTTCTGCCGTCCTTCTCCCGTTTCTGGCCGATTCTCAATCCCATTCCTTCCCTCTTCCTCCAGTGCTCCAACTCCACTGCTAGGCATTGTCTGCTCCGGTCCTTTGTCTGCTGCCATGTGGTCCATCCGTCAAATGAAAGCCTCCCCAAACAGCAAAAAAAGCTGTGGGGAGATTAGAACTATAATTAAATTACGATTTTGTCAAAATAATATAATCTACAAATCAACAAGAAGAAAAAACACCAGGCTGCTGTATCAGCCTACTCTGCCAACAAACTTTTTCCTGCTTCCTTCACTTCCTGCTTTGCGCACCTGAACGAGATCAGACGAGATCGGACGTGTTCAGGGTGGTATGGCCGTAATCAATTAGTGCAGGCGCAAAACCAGGTTTTATACAGTAGCACATAAGGAGTGAGAAAGCTGCTGAGGCTCGACGTTACACTTTTACAAAAACAATCATTAGTTATGATGATTGATGATGACATGATCTGAAGTGAGCGTGCGTGTTTGTGTTGGTGAAAGTTTAAGAAATGTACAACTGTCGGTTAAGCTCTCTGGTGCTCCCTGCTGGCAGTATCACTATACTGTCCTCATGTTTCACAAAAAAGTTTGAGAGACGTTGCAGTTTTGTTGTTGCTAAATTCCTCCAAAGCCGTAGGCAGTAAACATCAGTCACTGGTACGCCACGGAGTCAATGGAGCTCGAGTTGAAAAAGAAAAAGCTTACAGCAGCTGGTATTCCCAGGCGGTCTCCCATCCAAGTACTAACCAGGCCCGACCCTGCTTAGCTTCCGAGATCAGACGAGATCGGGCGTGTTCAGGGTGGTATGGCCGTAAGCAACTAGTACAGGCGCAAAACCAGGTTTTTAAACAGTAGCACATAGGAGTGAGAAAGCTGCTGAGGCTCGACGTTAAACTCTTACAAAAACAATCATTAGTTAGATATAAACGGCAGGTAATTGATTCAGTAGGACTCCTTATCCATGTAAACCGATCATTGTGACATCTGAATTCATTAAATTATCTGAAATACACTGCGTGTGCGTGTGATGTTAAATGTTTGAACCAAGGTTAACGGTTAAAGTGTCAGAGAATGGGTGGTGATTTTTTGACGTCCTCCCATGATCTGAAGTGAGCGTGCGTGTTTGTGTTGGTGAAAGTTAAGAATGTACAACTGTCGGTTCAGCTCTCTGGTGCTCCCTGCTGGCAGTATCACTATACTGTCCTCATGTTTCACAAAAATAGTTTTGAGAGACGTTGTCAGTTTTTTGTATGTTGCTTAAATCTCCAAAGCGGTTGGCAGTAAACATCAGGTCACGGTAAGCCACGGTAGGCCACGGAGTCAATGAGCTCGAGTTGAAAAAGAGAAAATGCTTACAGCACCTGGTATTCCCAGGCGGTCTCCCATCCAAGTACTAACCAGGCCCGACCCTGCTTAGCTTCCGAGTTCAGGACGAGATCGGGCGTGTTCAGGGTGGTATGGCCGTAGGCAATTAGTGAAGGCGCAAAACCAGGGATTTATACAGTAGCCATAGATGAGTGAGAAAGCTGCTGAGGCTCGACGTTACACTTTACAAAAACAATCATTAGTTAGATATAAACGGCAGTAATTGATTCAGGTAGTACTCCTTATCCATGTAAACGATCATTGTGACATCTGAATTCATTAATTATCTGAAATACACTGCGTGTGCGTGTGATGTTAAATGTTTGAACCAAGGTTAACGGTTAAAGTGTAGCCTAGAGATGGGTGGTGATTTTTTGACGTCCTCCCATGATCTGAAGTGAGCGTGCGTGTTTGTGTGTGTGAAAGTTTAAGAAATGTACAACTGTCCGTTTCAGCTTCTCTGGTGCTCCCTGCTGGCAGTTATCACTATACTGCCTCATGTTTCACAAAAACAGTTTTGAGAGACGTTGATCAGTTTTTGTATGTTGCTTAAATCCTCCAAAGCGGTTGGCAAGCTAAACATCAGTCCACGGTACGCCACGGAGTCAATGAGCTCGAGTTGAAAAAGAAAAAGCTTACAGCACCTGGTATTCCCAGGCTGTCTCCCATCCAAGTACTAACCATGCCCCGACCCTGCTTAGCTTCCGAGATCAGACGAGATCGGGCGTGTTCAGGGTGTATAGCCGTAAGCAATTAGTGCAAAGGCGCAAACCAGGTTTTATACATTGTTGCACATAAGGAGTGAGAAAGCTGCTGAGGCTCGAGCGTTACACCTTTTACAAAAACAATCATTAGTTAGATATAAACGCAGTAATTGATTCAGTAGACTCCTTATCCATGTAAACGATCATTGTGACATCTGAATTCATTAATTATCTGAAAACACTGCGTGTGCGTGTGATAAATGTTTGAACCAAGGTTAACGGTTAAAGTGTCAGAGAATGGGTGGTGATTTTTTGACGTCCTCCCATGATCTGAAGTGAGCGTGCGTGTTTGTGTTGGTGAAAGTTTAAGAAATGTACAACTGTCGGTTCAGCCTCTGGTGCTCCCTGCTGGCAGTATCACTATACTGTCCTCATGTTTCACAAAAATAGTTTTGAGAGACGTTGTCAGTTTTTGTATGTTGCTTAAATCCTCCAAAGTTGGCAGTAAACATCAGGTCACGGTACGCCACGGAGTCAATGAGCTCGAGTTGAAAAAAAAAGCTTACAGCACCTGGTATTCCCAGGCGGTCTCCCATCCAAGTACTAACCAGGCCCGACCCTGCTTAGCTTCCGAGATCAGACGAGATCGGGCGTTCAGGGTGGTATGGCCGTAAGCAATTAGTGCAGGCGCAAAACCAGGTTTTATACAGTAGCACATAAGGAGTGAGAAAGCTGCTGAGGCTCGACGTTACACTTACAAAAACAATCATTAGTTAGATATAAACGGCAGTAATTGATTCAGTAGGACTCCTTATCCATGTAAACGATCATTGTGACATCTGAATTCATTAATTATCTGAAATACACTGCGTGTGCGTGTGATGTTAAATGTTTGAACCAAGGTTAACGGTTAAAGTGTCAGAGAATGGGTGGTGATTTTTTGACGTCCTCCCATGATCTGAAGTGAGCGTGCGTGTTTGTGTTGGTGAAAGTTTAAGAAATGTACAACTGTCGTTCAGCTCTCTGGTGCTCCCTGCTGGCAGTATCACTATACTGTCCTCATGTTTCACAAAATAGTTTTGAGAGACGTTGTCAGTTTTTGTATGTTGCTTAAATCCTCCAAAGCGGTTGGCAGTAAACATCAGGTCACGGTACGCCACGGTAGGCCACGGAGTCAATGAGCTCGAGTTGAAAAAGAAAAAGCTTACAGCACCTGGTATTCCCAGGCGGTCTCCCATCCAAGTACTAACCAGGCCCGACCCTGCTTAGCTTCCGAGATCAGACGAGATCTGGCGTTGTCAGGGTGTATGGCTGTAAGCAATTAGTGCAGGCGCAAAACCAGGTTTTTATACAGTAGCACATAAGGATTGTGAGAAAGCTGCTGAGGCTCGACGTTACACTTTTACAAAAACCATCATTAGTTAGATATAAACGGCAGAATTGATTCAGTAGAACTCTTATCCATGTAAACGATCATTGTGACATCTGAATTCATTAATTATCTGAAATACACTGCGTGTGCGTGTGATGTTAAATGTTTGAACCAAGGTAAACGGTTAAAGTGTCAGAGAATGGGTGGTGATTTTGTGACGTCCTCCCATGATCTGAAGTGAGCGGGCGTGTTTGTTTTGGTGAAAGTTTAAGAAATGTACAACTGTCGGTTCAGCTCTCTGGTGCTCCCTGCTGGCAGTATCACTATACTGTCCTCATGTTTCACAAAAATAGTTTTTTGGGGGGGTTGAGAGACGTTGTCATTTTTTGTATGTTGCTTAAATCCTCCAAAGCGGGTTTGGCAGTAAACAACTCATGTCACGGTACGCCCACGGTAGGCCACGGAGTCAATGAAGCTCGAGTTGAAAAAGAAAAATGCTTACAGCAACCTGTATTCCCAGCGGTCTCCCATCAAGTACATCAGCCCGACCCTGCTTAGCTTCCGAGTTCAGACGAGACGGGCGTGTTCAGGGTGTATGGCCGTAAGCAATTAGTGCAGGCGCAAAACCAGGTTTTATACAGTAGCACATAAGGAGTGAGAAAGCTGCTGAGGCTCGACGTTACACTCTTACAAAAACAATCATTAGTTAGATATAAACGGCAGTAATTGATTCAGTAGGACTCCTTAGCCATGTAAACGATCATTGTGACATCTGAATTCATTAATTATCTGAAATACACTGCGTGTGCGTGTGATGTTAAATGTTTGAACCAAGGTTAACGTTTAAAGTGTCAGAGAATGGGTGGGGATTTTTGACGTCCTCCCATGATCTGAAGTGAGCGTGCGTGTTGTGTTGGTGAAGTTTAAGAAATGTACAACTGTCGGTTTCAGCTCTCTGGTGCTCCCTGCTGGCAGTAGCACTATTACTGTCCTCATGTTTCACAAAAAGAGTTTTGAGAGACGTTGTCAGTTTTGTATGTTGCTTAAATCCTCCAAAGCGGTTGGCAGTAAACATCAGGTCACGGTACGCCACGGAGTCAATGAGCTCGAGTTGAAAAAGAAAAAGCTTACAGCACCTGGTATTCCCAGGCGGACTCCCATCCAAGTACTAACCAGGCCCGACCCTGCTTAGCTTCCGAGATCAGACGAGATCGGGCATGTTCTTTTTTTTTTTATCTTTTTTTATTATTTTCCAGTTCACACATTTACAGCAACCGATAACAGAGTATTATTTACATACATCATCTCTGGGGAAACAAAAACTTTTACAAACCCAACTTAATCTCCTTCCCTTATCCTCCCCACATCAATTAATCCCAATGAAGGCAGGACAAATATTGCGCCAAATCAAAAAAATACAGCTCAATCTGCATGACCCGGTCTTTTCACCAGTTAAACACAATCTCCCCTCCCTCCCCTTCAGAGACTAATTTACTCCCACTCAAAAAGAAATTTTCCGCCTTGTCTCCTCCATACTTATACATTAAGTTCACATCTCTTTTCATTATTGATTTAAACAACATTTTTATTTTCACTTTCCGCCCCTCAAAGTGTGCGTAGTTCCTCCTGCAGACGACCGCGAGTCTGGCATGGCTCAAAACAAAATTCATTAGACAAAAATTAACATTTATTCTTTTTTCAAACGTACCAAACAAAAACAATGTCCTCCACCCTCCCTCCAAGTCTAAATCAGCAGCCCAGTTTTCTTTCAACAGTTCTTTCAAAAACTCAAAGAAATCAACTAACTCCCCACAGTCCAAAAAATAATGTAAAAAGCTCTCATGACCACTTTTGCAAACATCACACATCACATTTACATCATTATTAATCTTATTTAGCACCACGTTTGTATAAATCCTATTGTGTCTGATCAAGAAATCGTTGTTCTCACACTCTATTATTATACCTTATCCCCATATTTGACCATATTTTCTTTACATTCATACCCACAAACACTCTGCTCCACACTTTCTCAGCTGCCGGCTCCTTCATCACATCCACTATCAACCATCTGTATACTTTCTTCACACTCATTTCTCCAATTTTAGTCTTTTTCCCATTCTCCATCACATATAGCTCAGGCATACTTGTTTCTCCCTTCACCACACATTCACTTTGGATGATCCTGGCCCACTCTAAGGGTATACTGGTTTTAATCTTTTCATATATTTTATTTATTTTCTCTCTATTATCCATCCCCTCCACCTCGCATACCTGATCATAAATGCAATTGTTTCTCAAGAATCCTGGGATGACCTCATAAATGATGTCCTTTATTTGTCTAATCCCTCCTTCTATGAATTTGGGCTCATATAATGTTTTGCCATTGTGTTTAATTTTTTCGTTTAAAAACAGGCAGTTTTACCAACGGTTGTATCCTCTCGCATTCATATTGCATCTTAGGTAGGAATTTCCTCCAGGCTTCAAAGACCTCCCTATAAAATTCTGGTATGGTTATCGTCATTGACTGTTTTAGGCCCATGTACCACACATACTGTCCTATGCCACCCACATTCATATTTCTCCATAAAATCCTTCCACCCATATTTATATCCTCCCACAATATATTTCTTCACCGTTTTAATCCTTAATGCTGTCTTTTTTGTTTCTATATCTAATAAATTCAGCCCTCCTTCACACCTTTTTCCCACCAGTGTCCCATGTGCAATCTTAACTCCCTTCCCCTCCCATATAAAATCACACAATTTTGTTAAGGTCGTTCTTAACCCATATTGGCATTTCTAATACAGACAACACATACACATAGCCTGATAGTAGCAAACTATTAACCACTGTAACCTTTCCCTTTAACCTGAGCTTCCTTGCCTTCCACCTCCCACATACAGTTTTTATTTTGTTGATAACTCCTGTCCATGTTGTCTCAGTTGCCTCTTTAGTTTCAACACCTAAATATATGCCCAACACTTTAATATACCTATCCTGCACCCTTAAACCTACTCCCTCTCTCTCTATGTTACCTATATACATTATTTCGGATTTTTCTTTATTTATTCTCGCGCCCGACGCTCTCCCATATATCTCTGCCAATTCTAGCACCCTTTTCACACTGTTCCCATCCCTCACCGTTATTGTTGTGTCGTCTGCATATTGATTTATTGTATGTATGCTCCCAGATGGTAGTTGTATGCCCTGAACTCTTGCGTCGTTTTTAATTAGTAAGGCCAGGGGCTCTGCTGAAATGGCATAGAGCAACGCCGATAGGGGACATCCCTGCCTTATCGATCTCCCAAGACAAAATCTGTCAGTCAGCACTCCATTTACTTTGACACAGCTCCTTGCACCCTCGTACAACCTCCTGACCCACCCCACTAATCTCTCTCCAAATCCAAATCTCACCAGTAATCTAAATAAAAACTCATGCTCCACCCTATCAAATGCTTTATTCCAATCTATAGCTAACACTATTCCCCCTGCCCCGTCTCTCTTCATGAATTCTATTGTATCCCTAACTGTCGCTATTGTGTCAGCTATATCCCTACCTGGTATACTGTAACTTTGAGATGTTTTAATTATATTCCCTATCACTCGTTTTATTCTGTTAGCCAACACCTTGGCCAGAATTTTGTAATCTACATTTAGCAGACTTATAGGCCTATAATTCTGCAAGTCTAGTTTACTTCCTTTCTTCTTAAAAACTAAGGTAATCACACCTTCTACCATCCTACCCTGCACTATCCCTGTTTTCTCAGTCTCCCTGAATACCTCTACTAAAATTGATGCCATCTGCTCCTTATATACTTTATAAAATTCAATCCCTATCCCATCACTCCCAGGACTCTTCCCGCTTTTCAGCCCCTCTATCGCCTCCATCACCTCCATCCTACTTATCTCTCTGTCACACCATTCACTATCGTCCACACTCAGCTTGCTTTCTACACTATCCAGTACCTCCACTATACTGTCCTCCTCTAATCCACCCTCTGATATAACTCCCCATAAAACTCTTGCACCCTCTCCAGTATGGCCACATAGTCTGCTACTACCTCCCCTCCTTTTTCCTGATTTCATGTATATATGTCCTGCTTTGTTTGCTTTTTTCTAGGCCCAGAAAATACGCTGTGCACCTTTCTCCCTCCAGCGCATATTTAGCTTTGCTCCGTAAAATTGCTCCTCTACATTTCTCTGCCTCATATCTCTGAAGTTCCATCTTTACCTCTATATAATTCTCCATGCTGTAACCTTCTTCATTCTCTGCTTTACTCAGCTCTACCCTCAGTCTTTCCCTCAACTCCTTCTCATTCTTCATCATTTTCACTTTTCTTTTCTTACTGTACCAAATGCTTATTGATTTAATCTTATTCTTCACTTTCTCCCATATCTCCCCAATCTGAGTATCTGCCCTATTCTCTTCAACATATTCTTTAATTTTCTCATTCTCCATATCTAATAACTCCCTAATCTGTTGTTTATATTCATCCTCTTCAATATAACCTGCATTCAAAATCCACATCCCTCCCCCTATCTCCTCTCTCCCTACTTTAATTCTGAATCTCACCCCGTCGTGGTCACTCAGTGCATTTATTTCATGTCTTATTCGGTCTATATGTTTATGTTCTCTCCCTGTGTTAAAACCAAATCTATCCTGCTTTGTTTCAGTACACCATCCCTCATTTGTCTCCTGGTGAATTCCCTCCTCTCTGGATTCTCATTTCTCCACACATCTACTAAATTCTTGTCCTTCATCATGTCTAACAAGCTCTCCCTCGACTTTTCCCATCTGAACACTACACCTTGCCCTATATCTAACCTGCTACATTTAGTATTAAAATCCCCTACTATTATACATCTCCCAATCACTAGCCCTTTCAGCTCCTCTATTATAATTATTTTATCTATTTCTATATTCGGAACATATATATTAATTAGTCTAAACAACACATTTTGATACTTAAACTCTATGACTATTATCCTCCCTGTCCTATCTTTATATATCTCTTTTATCTCATCTACCCTATGTTTTTTAATCATTATAGCCACCCCTCTTGCTTCTTAGCCCCGTTATTATAATAAATCCCCCCCCCCCACACCTCCTTCACCTCTATAACTTTTACGTCATCCCAATTTGTCTCCTGTATGCATAGGATGTCACTTCTATATATATTTAAAAGTGACCTCAGTTTGCCCCTGTCCCTTAAACCATTCACATTAACAGAAGTTACTGTGGTCATGAGAGCTAAAAGAAAGAAAATATTTAAACCAAAAACCAAAGCAAGACTCACATGCCAGACCGCGGTCCTTTACTTCTCACTCCCCGTGTCTTCTCCTCCTCTGCTTTCCTTTTGGCGGCCAGTTCTTTTGTCTTCTTCCCTCCTTTTCGTCCTCTGCCCTCCTGTCTTTGCTCCTCATCTATTTTTTCCACCGGTTGTTCTGCTCTCCCTCGTTCACCGTCTGTAGCCTCCGACACATCATCGTACTCCGCTTTTCCCCCCTGCTCATCTGTTCGTCACCGTCCTTCTCAGCACTGTCGCCGCTGTCAGATCTATACCGCCAATCCAGTTCTTTTTCCGCTTCCTCGTTCTCACCTCCCGTCTCCTCTTCAGCTCCCCTTCCGTCATCGTTCTCTCCGTCTTTATCCTCCATCTGTTCTCCTCTCCTCCTCCCTCGCCGCTGCGTTCCGTTCCTCACACTCCCGCGCATAATGCCCTGTCTTCTGGCACCTGAAGCACTTGAAATCAGGGCACTCCCTGAAGATGTGTCCTGGCTTGATGCAGAGTCGGCACACCCGCACCTGTCGATCATGTATCACTCTAAAGTACTCCGCTCCTCTCAGTGTCTCTAACTTGGTTGAGTACGGGAGCGATCGTACCTGCTCATTAAAGCGGACTTTTAAAAATCTTGTCCCGTCCGCAATCTCCGTCCCCGGCCACTTGCGCCGTTTGATGACAGATATTGGCCGCACACCCCACTCCTCCAGCCTTGCCAGTATTGTTGCATCTTCCATGTAAACAGGCAAGTTAATAAATGACACCACCATGTCACTGTTCACAATCTCCCTGCCATGCACTAAGGCTCCTTTTACACGCACGCCGTCCAGGAGCTTGCGCTTTCCCACCTCATCCTTCATGGTGATTTCATAGTTTTTTTCCCCTCTCACACGGCATCCGCTCACCACTCCACATTGCACTGCCACTTCCCGCAGAATATCCATCAGAAATCACCGCTGTTCCCTCCACCTCAACGTCCACTGTCAGCTCTTTCCCGTACTCTTTCTGCCGTCCTTCTCCCGTTTCTGGCCGATTCTCAATCCCATTCCTTCCCTCTTCCTCCAGTGCTCCAACTCCACTGCTAGGCATTGTCTGCTCCGGTCCTTTGTCTGCTGCCATGTGGTCCATCCGTCAAATGAAAGCCTCCCCAAACAGCAAAAAAAGCTGTGGGGAGATTTAGAACTATAATTAAATTACGATTTTGTCAAAATAATATAATCTACAAATCAACAAGAAGAAAAAACACCAGGCTGCTGTATCAGCCTACTCTGCCAACAAACTTTTTCCTGCTTCCTTCACTTCCTGCTTTGCGCACCTGAACGAGATCAGACGAGATCGGGCGTGTTCAAGGGTGGTATGGCCGTACGGACAATTAGTGTAAGGCGCAAAACCAGGATTTATACAGTAGCAACATAAGGAGTGAGAAAGCTGCTGAGGCTCGACGTTTACACTCTTACAAAAACATCATTTAGTTAGATATAAACGGCATTAATTGATTCAGGTAGTACCCTATCCATGTAAACGATCATTGTGACATCTGAATTCATTAATTATCTGAAATACACTGCGTGTGCGTGTGATGTTTAAAATGTTTTGAACAAGGTTAACGGTTAAAGGTCAGAGAATGGGTGGTGATTTTTTGACGTCCTCCCATGATCTGAAGTGAGCGTGCGTGTTTGTGTTGGTGAAAGTTTAAGAAATGTACAACTGTCGGTTCAGCTCTCTGGTGCTCCCTGCTGGCAGTATCACTATACTGTCCTCCTGTTTCACAAAAATAGTTTGAGAGACGTTGTCAGTTTTTGTATGTTGCTTAAATCCTCCAAAGCGGTTGGCAGTAAACATCAGGTCACGGTACGCACTAGCCGGAGTCAATGAGCTCGAGTTGAAAAAGAAAATGCTTACAGCACCTGGTATTCCCAGGCGGTCTCCCATCCAAGTACTAACCAGGCCCGACCCTGCTTAGCTTCCGAGATCAGACGAGATCGGGCGTGTTCAGGGTGGTATGGCCGTAAGCAACTTAGTGCAGGCGCAAAACCAGGTTTATACAGTAGCACATAAGGAGTGAGAAAGCTGCTGAGGCTCGACGTTCACTCTTACAAAAACAATCATTAGTTAGATATAAACGGCAGTAATTGATTCAGTAGGACTCCTTATCCATGTAACGATCATTGTGACATCTGAATTCATTAATTATCTGAAATACACTGCGTGGGCGTGTGATGTTAAATGTTTGAACCAAGGTTAACGGTTAAAGTGGTCAGAGAATGGGTGGTGATTTTTTGACGTCCTCCCATGATCTGAAGTGAGCGTGCGTGTTGTGTTGGTGAAAGTTTAAGAAATGTACAACTGTCGGTTCAGCTCTCTGGTGCTCCCTGCTGGCAGTATCACTATACTGGTCCTCATGTTTCACAAAAATAGTTTTGAGAGACGTTGTCAGTTTTTGTATGTTGCTTAAATCCTCCCAAGCGGTTGGCAGTAAACATCAGGTCACGGTACGCCACGGTAGGCCACGGAGTCAATGAGCTCGAGTTGAAAAAAGAAAAAGCTTACAGCACCTGGTATTCCCAGGCGGTCTCCCATCCAAGTACTAACCAGGCCCGACCCTGCTTAGCTTCCGAGATCAGACGAGATCGGGCGTGTTTAAGGGTGGTATGGCCGTAAGCAATTAGTGCAGGCGCAAAACCAGGTTTTATACAGTAGCACATAAGGAGTGAGAAAGCTGCTGAGGCTCGACGTTACACTTTTACAAAAACAATCATTAGTTAGATATAAACGGCAGTAATTGATTCAGTAGGACTCCTTATCCATGTAAACGATCATTGTGACATCTGAATTCATTAATTATCTGAAATACACTGCGTGTGCGTGTGATGTTAAATGTTTGAACCAAGGTTAACGGTTAAAGTGTCAGAGAATGGGTGGTGATTTTTGACGTCCTCCCATGATCTGAAGTGAGCGTGCGTGTTTGTGTTGGTGAAAGTTAAGAAATGTACAACTGTCGGTTCAGCTCTCTGGTGCTCCCTGCTGGCAGTATCACTATACTGTCCTCATGTTTCACAAAAATAGTTTTGAGAGACGTTGTCAGTTTTTGTATGTTGCTTAAATCCTCCAAAGCGGTTGGCAGTAAACATCAGGTCGGTCACGGTACGCCACGGAGTCAATGAGCTCGAGTTGAAAAGGAAAAAGCTTACAGCACCTGGTATTCCCAGGCGGTCTCCCATCCAAGTACTAACCAGGCCCGACCCTGCTTAGCTTCCGAGATCAGACGAGATCGGGCGTGTTTAAGGGTGGTATGGCCGTAAGCAATTAGTGCAGGCGCAAAACCAGGTTTTATACAGTAGCACATAAGGAGTGAGAAAGCTGCTGAGGCTCGACGTTACACTCTTACAAAACAATCATTAGTTAGATATAAACGGCAGTAATTGATTCAGTAGGACTCCTTATCCATGTAAACGATCATTGTGACATCTGAATTCATTAATTATCTGAAATACACTGCGTGTGCGTGTGATGTTAAATGTTTGAACCAAGGTTAACGGTTAAAGTGTCAGAGAATGGGTGGTGATTTTTTGACGTCCTCCCATGATCTGAAGTGAGCGTGCGTGTTTGTGTTGGTGAAAGTTTAAGAAATGTACAACTGTCGGTTCAGCTCTCTGGTGCTCCCTGCTGGCAGTATCACTATACTGTCCTCATGTTTCACAAAAATAGTTTTGAGAGACGTTGTCAGTTTTTGTATGTTGCTTAAATCCTCCAAAGCGGTTGGCAGTAAACATCAGGTCACGGTACGCCACGGTAGGCCACGGAGTCAATGAGCTCGAGTTGAAAAAGGAGTTGAAAAAGAAAAAGCTTACAGCACCTGGTATTCCCAGGCGGTCTCCCATCCAAGTACTAACCAGGCCCGACCCTGCTTAGCTTCCGAGATCAGACGAGATCGGGCGTGTTCAGGGTGGTATGGCGTAAGCAATTAGTGCAGGCGCAAAACCAGGTTTATACAGTAGCACATAAGGAGTGAGAAAGCTGCTGAGGCTCGACGTTACACTCTTACAAAACAATCATTAGTTAGATATAAACGGCAGTAATTGATTCAGTAGGACTCCTTATCCATGTAAACGATCATGTGTGACATCTGAATTCATTAATTATCTGAAATACACTGCGTGTGCGTGTGATGTTAAATGTTTGAACCAAGGTTAACGGTTAAAGTGTCAGAGAATGGGTGGTGATTTTTTGACGTCCTCCCATGATCTGAATGTGAGCGTGCGTGTTTGTGTTGGTGAAAGTTTAAGAAATGTACAACTGTCGGTTCAGCTCTCTGGTGCTCCCTGCTGGCAGTATCACTATACTGTCCTCATGTTTCACAAAAATAGTTTTGAGAGACGTTGTCAGTTTTTGTATGTTGCTTAAATCCTCCAAAGCGGTTGGCAGTAAACATCAGGTCACGGTACGCCCCGGTAGGCCACGGAGTCAATGAGCTCGAGTTGAAAAAGAAAAAGCTTACAGCACCTGGTATTCCCAGGCGGTCTCCCATCCAAGTACTAACCAGGCCCGACCCTGCTTAGCTTCCGAGATCAGACGAGATCGGGCGTGTTCAGGGTGGTATGGCCGTAAGCAATTAGTGCAGGCGCAAACCAGGTTTTATACAGTAGCACATAAGGAGTGAGAAAGCTGCTGAGGCTCGACGTTACACTCTTACAAAAACAATCATTAGTTAGATATAAACGGCAGTAATTGATTCAGTAGGAACTCCTTATCCATGTAAACGATCATTGTGACATCTGAATTCATTAATTATCTGAAATACACTGCGTGTGCGTGTGATGTTAAATGTTTGAACCAAGGTTAACGGTTAAAGTGTCAGAGAATGGGTGGTGATTTTTTGACGTCCTCCCATGATCTGAAGTGAGCGTGCGTGTTTGTGTTGGTGAAAGTTTAAGAAATGTACAACTGTCGGTTCAGCTCTCTGGTGCTCCCTGCTGGCAGTATCACTATACTGTCCTCATGTTTCACAAAATAGTTTTGAGAGACGTTGTCAGTTTTTGTATGTTGCTTAAATCCTCCAAAGCGGTTGGCAGTAAACATCAGGTCACGGTACGCCACGGTAGGCCACGGAGTCAATGAGCTCGAGTTGAAAAAGAAAAAGCTTACAGCACCCGGTATTCCCAGGCGGTCTCCCATCCAAGTACTAACCAGGCCCGACCCTGCTTAGCTTCCGAGATCAGACGAGATCGGGCGTGTTCAGGGTGGTATGGCCGTAAGCAATTAGTGCAGGCGCAAAACCAGGTTTATACAGTAGCACATAAGGAGTGAGAAAGCTGCTGAGGCTCGACGTTACACTTTTACAAAAACAATCATTAGTTAGATATAAACGGCAGTAATTGATTCAGTAGGACTCCTTATCCATGTAAACGATCATTGTGACATCTGAATTCATTAATTATCTGAAATACACTGCGTGTGCGTGTGATGTTAAATGTTTGAACCAAGGTTAACGGTTAAAGTGTCAGAGAATGGGTGGTGATTTTTTGACGTCCTCCCATGATCTGAAGTGAGCGTGCGTGTTTGTGTTGGTGAAAGTTTAAGAAATGTACAACTGTCGGTTCAGCTCTCTGGTGCTCCCTGCTGGCAGTATCACTATACTGTCCTCATGTTTCACAAAAATAGTTTTGAGAGACGTTGTCAGTTTTTGTATGTTGCTTAAATCCTCCAAAGCGGTTGGCAGTAAACATCAGGTCACGGTACGCCACGGTAGGGCACGGAGTCAATGAGCTCGAGTTGAAAAAGAAAAAGCTTACAGCACCTGGTATTCCCAGGCGGTCTCCCATCCAAGTACTAACCAGGCCCGACCCTGCTTAGCTTCCGAGATCAGACGAGATCGGGCGTGTTCAGGGTGGTATGGCCGTAAGCAATTAGTGCAGGCGCAAAACCAGGTTTTATACAGTAGCACATAAGGAGTGAGAAAGCTGCTGAGGCTCGACGTTACACTTTACAAAAACAATCATTAGTTAGATATAAACGGCAGTAATTGATTCAGTAGGACTCCTTATCCATGTAAACGATCATTGTGACATCTGAATTCATTAATTATCTGAAATACACTGCGTGTGCGTGTGATGTTAAATGTTTGAACCAAGGTTAACGGTTAAAGTGTCAGAGAATGGGTGGTGATTTTTTGACGTCCTCCCATGATCTGAAGTGAGCGTGCGTGTTTGTGTTGGTGAAAGTTTAAGAAATGTACAACTGTCGGTTCAGCTCTCTGGTGCTCCCTGCTGGCAGTATCACTATACTGTCCTCATGTTTCACAAAAATAGTTTTGAGAGACGTTGTCAGTTTTTGTATGTTGCTTAAATCCTCCAAAGCGGTTGGCAGTAAACATCAGGTCACGGTACGCCACGGTAGGCCACGGAGTCAATGAGCTCGAGTTGAAAAAGAAAAGCTTACAGCACCTGGTATTCCCAGGCGGTCTCCCATCCAAGTACTAACCAGGCCCGACCCTGCTTAGCTTCCGAGATCAGACGAGATCGGGCGTGTTCAGGGTGGTATGGCCGTAAGCAATTAGTGCAGGCGCAAAACCAGGTTTTATACAGTAGCACATAAGGAGTGAGAAAGCTGCTGAGGCTCGACGTTACACTTTTACAAAAACAATCATTAGTTAGATATAAACGGCAGTAATTGATTCAGTAGGACTCCTTATCCATGTAAACGATCATTGTGACATCTGAATTCATTAATTATCTGAAATACACTGCGTGTGCGTGTGATGTTAAATGTTTGAACCAAGGTTAACGGTTAAAGTGTCAGAGAATGGGTGGTGATTTTTTGACGTCCTCCCATGATCTGAAGTGAGCGTGCGTGTTTGTGTTGGTGAAAGTTTAAGAAATGTACAACTGTCGGTTCAGCTCTCTGGTGCTCCCTGCTGGCAGTATCACTATACTGTCCTCATGTTTCACAAAAATAGTTTTGAGAGACGTTGTCAGTTTTTGTATGTTGCTTAAATCCTCCAAAGCGGTTGGCAGTAAACATCAGGTCACGGTACGCCACGGTAGGCCACGGAGTCAATGAGCTCGAGTTGAAAAAGAAAAAGCTTACAGCACCTGGTATTCCCAGGCGGTCTCCCATCCAAGTACTAACCAGGCCCGACCCTGCTTAGCTTCCGAGATCAGACGAGATCGGGCGTGTTCAGGGTGGTATGGCCGTAAGCAATTAGTGCAGGCGCAAAACCAGGTTTTATACAGTAGCACATAAGGAGTGAGAAAGCTGCTGAGGCTCGACGTTACACTCTTACAAAAACAATCATTAGTTAGATATAAACGGCAGTAATTGATTCAGTAGGACTCCTTATCCATGTAAACGATCATTGTGACATCTGAATTCATTAATTATCTGAAATACACTGCGTGTGCGTGTGATGTTAAATGTTTGAACCAAGGTTAACGGTTAAAGTGTCAGAGAATGGGTGGTGATTTTTTGACGTCCTCCCATGATCTGAAGTGAGCGTGCGTGTTTGTGTTGGTGAAAGTTTAAGAAATGTACAACTGTCGGTTCAGCTCTCTGGTGCTCCCTGCTGGCAGTATCACTATACTGTCCTCATGTTTCACAAAAATAGTTTTGAGAGACGTTGTCAGTTTTTGTATGTTGCTTAAATCCTCCAAAGCGGTTGGCAGTAAACATCAGGTCACGGTACGCCACGGTAGGCCACGGAGTCAATGAGCTCGAGTTGAAAAAGAAAAAGCTTACAGCACCTGGTATTCCCAGGCGGTCTCCCATCCAAGTACTAACCAGGCCCGACCCTGCTTAGCTTCCGAGATCAGACGAGATCGGGCGTGTTCAGGGTGGTATGGCCGTAAGCAATTAGTGCAGGCGCAAAACCAGGTTTTATACAGTAGCACATAAGGAGTGAGAAAGCTGCTGAGGCTCGACGTTACACTTTACAAAAACAATCATTAGTTAGATATAAACGGCAGTAATTGATTCAGTAGGACTCCTTATCCATGTAAACGATCATTGTGACATCTGAATTCATTAATTATCTGAAATACACTGCGTGTGCGTGTGATGTTAAATGTTTGAACCAAGGTTAACGGTTAAAGTGTCAGAGAATGGGTGGTGATTTTTTGACGTCCTCCCATGATCTGAAGTGAGCGTGCGTGTTTGTGTTGGTGAAAGTTTAAGAAATGTACAACTGTCGGTTCAGCTCTCTGGTGCTCCCTGCTGGCAGTATCACTATACTGTCCTCATGTTTCACAAAAATAGTTTTGAGAGACGTTGTCAGTTTTTGTATGTTGCTTAAATCCTCCAAAGCGGTTGGCAGTAAACATCAGGTCACGGTACGCCACGGAGTCAATGAGCTCGAGTTGAAAAAGAAAAAGCTTACAGCACCTGGTATTCCCAGGCGGTCTCCCATCCAAGTACTAACCAGGCCCGACCCTGCTTAGCTTCCGAGATCAGACGAGATCGGGCGTGTTCAGGGTGGTATGGCCGTAAGCAATTAGTGCAGGCGCAAAACCAGGTTTTATACAGTAGCACATAAGGAGTGAGAAAGCTGCTGAGGCTCGACGTTACACTCTTACAAAAACAATCATTAGTTAGATATAAACGGCAGTAATTGATTCAGTAGGACTCCTTATCCATGTAAACGATCATTGTGACATCTGAATTCATTAATTATCTGAAATACACTGCGTGTGCGTGTGATGTTAAATGTTTGAACCAAGGTTAACGGTTAAAGTGTCAGAGAATGGGTGGTGATTTTTTGACGTCCTCCCATGATCTGAAGTGAGCGTGCGTGTTTGTGTTGGTGAAAGTTTAAGAAATGTACAACTGTCGGTTCAGCTCTCTGGTGCTCCCTGCTGGCAGTATCACTATACTGTCCTCATGTTTCACAAAAATAGTTTTGAGAGACGTTGTCAGTTTTTGTATGTTGCTTAAATCCTCCAAAGCGGTTGGCAGTAAACATCAGGTCACGGTACGCCACGGTAGGCCACGGAGTCAATGAGCTCGAGTTGAAAAAGAAAAAGCTTACAGCACCTGGTATTCCCAGGCGGTCTCCCATCCAAGTACTAACCAGGCCCGACCCTGCTTAGCTTCCGAGATCAGACGAGATCGGGCGTGTTCAGGGTGGTATGGCCGTAAGCAATTAGTGCAGGCGCAAAACCAGGTTTTATACAGTAGCACATAAGGAGTGAGAAAGCTGCTGAGGCTCGACGTTACACTTTACAAAAACAATCATTAGTTAGATATAAACGGCAGTAATTGATTCAGTAGGACTCCTTATCCATGTAAACGATCATTGTGACATCTGAATTCATTAATTATCTGAAATACACTGCGTGTGCGTGTGATGTTAAATGTTTGAACCAAGGTTAACGGTTAAAGTGTCAGAGAATGGGTGGTGATTTTTGACGTCCTCCCATGATCTGAAGTGAGCGTGCGTGTTTGTGTTGGTGAAAGTTTAAGAAATGTACAACTGTCGGTTCAGCTCTCTGGTGCTCCCTGCTGGCAGTATCACTATACTGTCCTCATGTTTCACAAAAATAGTTTTGAGAGACGTTGTCAGTTTTTGTATGTTGCTTAAATCCTCCAAAGCGGTTGGCAGTAAACATCAGGTCACGGTACGCCACGGTAGGCCACGGAGTCAATGAGCTCGAGTTGAAAAAGAAAAAGCTTACAGCACCTGGTATTCCCAGGCGGTCTCCCATCCAAGTACTAACCAGGCCCGACCCTGCTTAGCTTCCGAGATCAGACGAGATCGGGCGTGTTCAGGGTGGTATGGCCGTAAGCAATTAGTGCAGGCGCAAAACCAGGTTTTATACAGTAGCACATAAGGAGTGAGAAAGCTGCTGAGGCTCGACGTTACACTCTTACAAAAACAATCATTAGTTAGATATAAACGGCAGTAATTGATTCAGTAGGACTCCTTATCCATGTAAACGATCATTGTGACATCTGAATTCATTAATTATCTGAAATACACTGCGTGTGCGTGTGATGTTAAATGTTTGAACCAAGGTTAACGGTTAAAGTGTCAGAGAATGGGTGGTGATTTTTTGACGTCCTCCCATGATCTGAAGTGAGCGTGCGTGTTTGTGTTGGTGAAAGTTTAAGAAATGTACAACTGTCGGTTCAGCTCTCTGGTGCTCCCTGCTGGCAGTATCACTATACTGTCCTCATGTTTCACAAAAATAGTTTTGAGAGACGTTGTCAGTTTTTGTATGTTGCTTAAATCCTCCAAAGCGGTTGGCAGTAAACATCAGGTCACGGTACGCCACGGTAGGCCACGGAGTCAATGAGCTCGAGTTGAAAAAGAAAAAGCTTACAGCACCTGGTATTCCCAGGCGGTCTCCCATCCAAGTACTAACCAGGCCCGACCCTGCTTAGCTTCCGAGATCAGACGAGATCGGGCGTGTTCAGGGTGGTATGGCCGTAAGCAATTAGTGCAGGCGCAAAACCAGGTTTTATACAGTAGCACATAAGGAGTGAGAAAGCTGCTGAGGCTCGACGTTACACTCTTACAAAAACAATCATTAGTTAGATATAAACGGCAGTAATTGATTCAGTAGGACTCCTTATCCATGTAAACGATCATTGTGACATCTGAATTCATTAATTATCTGAAATACACTGCGTGTGCGTGTGATGTTAAATGTTTGAACCAAGGTTAACGGTTAAAGTGTCAGAGAATGGGTGGTGATTTTTTGACGTCCTCCCATGATCTGAAGTGAGCGTGCGTGTTTGTGTTGGTGAAAGTTTAAGAAATGTACAACTGTCGGTTCAGCTCTCTGGTGCTCCCTGCTGGCAGTATCACTATACTGTCCTCATGTTTCACAAAAATAGTTTTGAGAGACGTTGTCAGTTTTTGTATGTTGCTTAAATCCTCCAAAGCGGTTGGCAGTAAACATCAGGTCACGGTACGCCACGGTAGGCCACGGAGTCAATGAGCTCGAGTTGAAAAAGAAAAAGCTTACAGCACCTGGTATTCCCAGGCGGTCTCCCATCCAAGTACTAACCAGGCCCGACCCTGCTTAGCTTCCGAGATCAGACGAGATCGGGCGTGTTCAGGGTGGTATGGCCGTAAGCAATTAGTGCAGGCGCAAAACCAGGTTTTATACAGTAGCACATAAGGAGTGAGAAAGCTGCTGAGGCTCGACGTTACACTTTACAAAACAATCATTAGTTAGATATAAACGGCAGTAATTGATTCAGTAGGACTCCTTATCCATGTAAACGATCATTGTGACATCTGAATTCATTAATTATCTGAAATACACTGCGTGTGCGTGTGATGTTAAATGTTTGAACCAAGGTTAACGGTTAAAGTGTCAGAGAATGGGTGGTGATTTTTTGACGTCCTCCCATGATCTGAAGTGAGCGTGCGTGTTTGTGTTGGTGAAAGTTTAAGAAATGTACAACTGTCGGTTCAGCTCTCTGGTGCTCCCTGCTGGCAGTATCACTATACTGTCCTCATGTTTCACAAAAATAGTTTTGAGAGACGTTGTCAGTTTTTGTATGTTGCTTAAATCCTCCAAAGCGGTTGGCAGTAAACATCAGGTCACGGTACGCCACGGTAGGCCACGGAGTCAATGAGCTCGAGTTGAAAAAGAAAAAGCTTACAGCACCTGGTATTCCCAGGCGGTCTCCCATCCAAGTACTAACCAGGCCCGACCCTGCTTAGCTTCCGAGATCAGACGAGATCGGGCGTGTTCAGGGTGGTATGGCCGTAAGCAATTAGTGCAGGCGCAAAACCAGGTTTTATACAGTAGCACATAAGGAGTGAGAAAGCTGCTGAGGCTCGACGTTACACTTTTACAAAAACAATCATTAGTTAGATATAAACGGCAGTAATTGATTCAGTAGGACTCCTTATCCATGTAAACGATCATTGTGACATCTGAATTCATTAATTATCTGAAATACACTGCGTGTGCGTGTGATGTTAAATGTTTGAACCAAGGTTAACGGTTAAAGTGTCAGAGAATGGGTGGTGATTTTTTGACGTCCTCCCATGATCTGAAGTGAGCGTGCGTGTTTGTGTTGGTGAAAGTTTAAGAAATGTACAACTGTCGGTTCAGCTCTCTGGTGCTCCCTGCTGGCAGTATCACTATACTGTCCTCATGTTTCACAAAAATAGTTTTGAGAGACGTTGTCAGTTTTTGTATGTTGCTTAAATCCTCCAAAGCGGTTGGCAGTAAACATCAGGTCACGGTACGCCACGGTAGGCCACGGAGTCAATGAGCTCGAGTTGAAAAAGAAAAAGCTTACAGCACCTGGTATTCCCAGGCGGTCTCCCATCCAAGTACTAACCAGGCCCGACCCTGCTTAGCTTCCGAGATCAGACGAGATCGGGCGTGTTCAGGGTGGTATGGCCGTAAGCAATTAGTGCAGGCGCAAAACCAGGTTTTATACAGTAGCACATAAGGAGTGAGAAAGCTGCTGAGGCTCGACGTTACACTTTTACAAAAACAATCATTAGTTAGATATAAACGGCAGTAATTGATTCAGTAGGACTCCTTATCCATGTAAACGATCATTGTGACATCTGAATTCATTAATTATCTGAAATACACTGCGTGTGCGTGTGATGTTAAATGTTTGAACCAAGGTTAACGGTTAAAGTGTCAGAGAATGGGTGGTGATTTTTTGACGTCCTCCCATGATCTGAAGTGAGCGTGCGTGTTTGTGTTGGTGAAAGTTTAAGAAATGTACAACTGTCGGTTCAGCTCTCTGGTGCTCCCTGCTGGCAGTATCACTATACTGTCCTCATGTTTCACAAAAATAGTTTTGAGAGACGTTGTCAGTTTTTGTATGTTGCTTAAATCCTCCAAAGCGGTTGGCAGTAAACATCAGGTCACGGTACGCCACGGTAGGCCACGGAGTCAATGAGCTCGAGTTGAAAAAGAAAAAGCTTACAGCACCTGGTATTCCCAGGCGGTCTCCCATCCAAGTACTAACCAGGCCCGACCCTGCTTAGCTTCCGAGATCAGACGAGATCGGGCGTGTTCAGGGTGGTATGGCCGTAAGCAATTAGTGCAGGCGCAAAACCAGGTTTTATACAGTAGCACATAAGGAGTGAGAAAGCTGCTGAGGCTCGACGTTACACTTTTACAAAAACAATCATTAGTTAGATATAAACGGCAGTAATTGATTCAGTAGGACTCCTTATCCATGTAAACGATCATTGTGACATCTGAATTCATTAATTATCTGAAATACACTGCGTGTGCGTGTGATGTTAAATGTTTGAACCAAGGTTAACGGTTAAAGTGTCAGAGAATGGGTGGTGATTTTTTGACGTCCTCCCATGATCTGAAGTGAGCGTGCGTGTTTGTGTTGGTGAAAGTTTAAGAAATGTACAACTGTCGGTTCAGCTCTCTGGTGCTCCCTGCTGGCAGTATCACTATACTGTCCTCATGTTTCACAAAAATAGTTTTGAGAGACGTTGTCAGTTTTTGTATGTTGCTTAAATCCTCCAAAGCGGTTGGCAGTAAACATCAGGTCACGGTACGCCACGGTAGGCCACGGAGTCAATGAGCTCGAGTTGAAAAAGAAAAAGCTTACAGCACCTGGTATTCCCAGGCGGTCTCCCATCCAAGTACTAACCAGGCCCGACCCTGCTTAGCTTCCGAGATCAGACGAGATCGGGCGTGTTCAGGGTGGTATGGCCGTAAGCAATTAGTGCAGGCGCAAAACCAGGTTTTATACAGTAGCACATAAGGAGTGAGAAAGCTGCTGAGGCTCGACGTTACACTTTTACAAAAACAATCATTAGTTAGATATAAACGGCAGTAATTGATTCAGTAGGACTCCTTATCCATGTAAACGATCATTGTGACATCTGAATTCATTAATTATCTGAAATACACTGCGTGTGCGTGTGATGTTAAATGTTTGAACCAAGGTTAACGGTTAAAGTGTCAGAGAATGGGTGGTGATTTTTTGACGTCCTCCCATGATCTGAAGTGAGCGTGCGTGTTTGTGTTGGTGAAAGTTTAAGAAATGTACAACTGTCGGTTCAGCTCTCTGGTGCTCCCTGCTGGCAGTATCACTATACTGTCCTCATGTTTCACAAAAATAGTTTTGAGAGACGTTGTCAGTTTTTGTATGTTGCTTAAATCCTCCAAAGCGGTTGGCAGTAAACATCAGGTCACGGTACGCCACGGTAGGCCACGGAGTCAATGAGCTCGAGTTGAAAAAGAAAAAGCTTACAGCACCTGGTATTCCCAGGCGGTCTCCCATCCAAGTACTAACCAGGCCCGACCCTGCTTAGCTTCCGAGATCAGACGAGATCGGGCGTGTTCAGGGTGGTATGGCCGTAAGCAATTAGTGCAGGCGCAAAACCAGGTTTTATACAGTAGCACATAAGGAGTGAGAAAGCTGCTGAGGCTCGACGTTACACTTTTACAAAAACAATCATTAGTTAGATATAAACGGCAGTAATTGATTCAGTAGGACTCCTTATCCATGTAAACGATCATTGTGACATCTGAATTCATTAATTATCTGAAATACACTGCGTGTGCGTGTGATGTTAAATGTTTGAACCAAGGTTAACGGTTAAAGTGTCAGAGAATGGGTGGTGATTTTTTGACGTCCTCCCATGATCTGAAGTGAGCGTGCGTGTTTGTGTTGGTGAAAGTTTAAGAAATGTACAACTGTCGGTTCAGCTCTCTGGTGCTCCCTGCTGGCAGTATCACTATACTGTCCTCATGTTTCACAAAAATAGTTTTGAGAGACGTTGTCAGTTTTTGTATGTTGCTTAAATCCTCCAAAGCGGTTGGCAGTAAACATCAGGTCACGGTACCCACGGTAGGAACGGAGGCAATGAGCTGAGTTTAAAAGAAAAAAGTTTACAGCACCTGGTATTCCAGGCGTTCCTCCCATCCAAGTACTAACAGCCCCCGAGACCCTGCTTTAGCTTTAAGATCAGAACGAGAATCGGGCGGGTTCAGGGGGGTATGGCCTTAAGCAAGTTGGGCAGCGCAAAACCAGTGTGTCATACAGTAGCACATAAGATGAGAAAGCTGCTGAGGCGCGTGTTCCTTTTACAAAAACAACATAGGTGATGATAACGCAGTCATGGATTCATAGGACTCCTTATCCATGTAAACGATCATTGTGACATCTGAAGTCATTATTATTCTGAATACCGCGGGGGCGTGGGACGGTAAAATGTTTGAACCAAGGTTAACGGTTAAAGTGTCAGAGAATGGTGGTGGATTTTTTGACGTCCTCCCATGATCGAAGTGCGTTGCGTTTTGTGTTGGTGAAGTTTAAGAAATGTACAACTGT
>NC_079423.1:6571737-6602785 GCF_026213295.1 Gadus chalcogrammus | reverse complement strand
AGTTAGAATAAACCGCAGTAATTGATTCAGTAGGACTCCTTATCCATGTAAACGATCATGGTGACATCTGAATTCATTAATTATCTGAATACACATGCGTGTGCGTGTGAAGTTAAATGTTTGAACCAAGGTTAACGGTTAAAGTGTCAGAGAATGGGTGGTGATTTTTTGATGTCCTCCATGATCGAAGTGAGCGTGCGTGTTTGTGTTGGTGAAAGTTAAGTTAAGAAATGTACAACTGTCGTTCAGCTCTCTGGTGCTCCCTGCTGGCAGTATCACTATACTGTCCTCATGTTTCACAAAAATAGTTTTGAGAGACGTTGTCAGTTTTTGTATGTGTTAAATCCTCCAAAGCGTTGGCAGTAAACATCAGGTCACGGTACGCCACGGTAGGCCACGGAGGCAATGAGCTCGAGTTGAAAAAGAAAAGCTTACAGCACTGGTATTCCCAGGCGGTCTCCCATCCAAGTACTAACCAGGCCCGACCCTGCTTAGCTTCCGAGATCAGACGAGATCGGGCGTGTTCAGGGTGGTATGGCCGTAAGCAATTAGTGCAGGCGCAAACCAGGTTTTAACAGTAGCACATAAGGAGTGAGAAAGCTGCTGAGGCTCGACGTACACTTTTACAAAAACAATCATTAGTTAGATATAAACGGCAGTAAATGATTCAGTAGGACTCCTTATCCATGTAAACGATCATTGTGACATCTGAATTCATTAATTATCTGAATACACTGCGTGTGCGTGTGATGTTAAATGTTTGAACCAAGGTTAACGGTTAAAGTGTCAGAGAATGGGTGGTGATTTTTTGACGTCCTCCCATGATCTGAAGTGAGCGTGGTGTTTGTGTTGGTGAAAGTTTAAGAAATGTACAACTGTCGGTTCAGCTCTCTGGTGCTCCCTGCTGGCAGTATCACTATACTGTCCTCATGTTTCACAAAAATAGTTTTGAGAGACGTTGTCAGTTTTTGTATGTTGCTTAAATCCTCCAAAGCGGTTGGCAGTAAACATCAGGTCACGGTACGCCACGGTAGGCCACGGAGGCAATGAGCTCGAGTTGAAAAAGAAAAAGCTTACAGCACCTGGTATTCCCAGGCGGTCTCCCATCCAAGTACTAACCAGGCCCGACCCTGCTTAGCTTCCGAGATCAGACGAGATCGGGCGTGTTCAGGGTGGTATGGCCGTAAGCAATTAGTGCAGGCGCAAAACCAGGTTTTATACAGTAGCACATAAGGAGTGAGAAAGCTGCTGAGGCTCGACGTTACACTTTACAAAAACAATCATTAGTTAGATATAAACGGCAGTAATTGATTCAGTAGGACTCCTTATCCATGTAAACGATCATTGTGACATCTGAATTCATTAATTATCTGAAATACACTGCGTGTGCGTGTGATGTTAAATGTTTGAACCAAGGTTAACGGTTAAAGTGTCAGAGAATGGGTGGTGATTTTTTGACGTCCTCCCATGATCTGAAGATGAGCGTTTGTTTGTGTTGGTGAAAGTTTAAGAAATGTACAACTGTCGGTTCAGCTCTCTGGTGCTCCCTGCTGGCAGTATCACTATACTGTCCTCATGTTTCACAAAAATAGTTTTGAGAGACGTTGTCAGTTTTTGTATGTTGCTTAAATCCTCCAAAGCGGTTGGCAGTAAACATCAGGTCACGGTACGCCACGGTAGGCCACGGAGTCAATGAGCTCGAGTTGAAAAAGAAAAAGCTTACAGCACCTGGTATTCCCAGGCGGTCTCCCATCCAAGTACTAACCAGGCCCGACCCTGCTTAGCTTCCGAGATCAGACGAGATCGGGCGTGTTCAGGGTGGTATGGCCGTAAGCAATTAGTGCAGGCGCAAAACCAGGTTTTATACAGTAGCACATAAGGAGTGAGA
Source organism: Gadus chalcogrammus (assembly GCF_026213295.1). NCBI lineage: Eukaryota > Metazoa > Chordata > Actinopteri > Gadiformes > Gadidae > Gadus > Gadus chalcogrammus. The sequence continues at coordinate 6,600,897 of NC_079423.1, read as the reverse complement.
AAGCTGCTGAGGCTCGACGTTACACTTTACAAAAACAATCATTAGTTAGATATAAACGGCAGTAATTGATTCAGTAGGACTCCTTATCCATGTAAACGATCATTGTGACATCTGAATTCATTAATTATCTGAAATACACTGCGTGTGCGTGTGATGTTAAATGTTTGAACCAAGGTTAACGGTTAAAGTGTCAGAGAATGGGTGGTGATTTTTTGACGTCCTCCCATGATCTGAAGTGAGCGTGCGTGTTTGTGTTGGTGAAAGTTTAAGAAATGTACAACTGTCGGTTCAGCTCTCTGGTGCTCCCTGCTGGCAGTATCACTATACTGTCCTCATGTTTCACAAAAATAGTTTTGAGAGACGTTGTCAGTTTTTGTATGTTGCTTAAATCCTCCAAAGCGGTTGGCAGTAAACATCAGGTCACGGTACGCCACGGTAGGCCACGGAGCCAATGAGCTCGAGTTGAAAAAGAAAAAGCTTACAGCACCTGGTATTCCCAGGCGGTCTCCCATCCAAGTACTAACCAGGCCCGACCCTGCTTAGCTTCCGAGATCAGACGAGATCGGGCGTGTTCAGGGTGGTATGGCCGTAAGCAATTAGTGCAGGCGCAAAACCAGGTTTTATACAGTAGCACATAAGGAGTGAGAAAGCTGCTGAGGCTCGACGTTACACTTTTACAAAAACAATCATTAGTTAGATATAAACGGCAGTAATTGATTCAGTAGGACTCCTTATCCATGTAAACGATCATTGTGACATCTGAATTCATTAATTATCTGAAATACACTGCGTGTGCGTGTGATGTTAAATGTTTGAACCAAGGTTAACGGTTAAAGTGTCAGAGAATGGGTGGTGATTTTTTGACGTCCTCCCATGATCTGAAGTGAGCGTGCGTGTTTGTGTTGGTGAAAGTTTAAGAAATGTACAACTGTCGGTTCAGCTCTCTGGTGCTCCCTGCTGGCAGTATCACTATACTGTCCTCATGTTTCACAAAAATAGTTTTGAGAGACGTTGTCAGTTTTTGTATGTTGCTTAAATCCTCCAAAGCGGTTGGCAGTAAACATCAGGTCACGGTACGCCACGGTAGGCCACGGAGTCAATGAGCTCGAGTTGAAAAAGAAAAAGCTTACAGCACCTGGTATTCCCAGGCGGTCTCCCATCCAAGTACTAACCAGGCCCGACCCTGCTTAGCTTCCGAGATCAGACGAGATCGGGCGTGTTCAGGGTGGTATGGCCGTAAGCAATTAGTGCAGGCGCAAAACCAGGTTTTATACAGTAGCACATAAGGAGTGAGAAAGCTGCTGGCTCGACGTTACACTTTTACAAAAACAATCATTAGTTAGATATAAACGGCAGTAATTGATTCAGTAGGACTCCTTATCCATGTAAACGATCATTGTGACATCTGAATTCATTAATTATCTGAAATACACTGCGTGTGCGTGTGATGTTAAATGTTTGAACCAAGGTTAACGGTTAAAGTGTCAGAGAATGGGTGGTGATTTTTTGACGTCCTCCCATGATCTGAAGTGAGCGTGCGTGTTTGTGTTGGTGAAAGTTTAAGAAATGTACAACTGTCGGTTCAGCTCTCTGGTGCTCCCTGCTGGCAGTATCACTATACTGTCCTCATGTTTCACAAAAATAGTTTTGAGAGACGTTGTCAGTTTTTGTATGTTGAGATCCTCCAAAGCGGTTGGCAGTAAACATCAGGTCACGGTACGCCACGGTAGGCCACGGAGGCAATGAGCTCGAGTTGAAAAAGAAAAAGCTTACAGCACCTGGTATTCCCAGGCGGTCTCCCATCCAAGTACTAACCAGGCCCGACCCTGCTTAGCTTCCGAGATCAGACGAGATCGGGCGTGTTCAGGGTGGTATGGCCGTAAGCAATTAGTGCAGGCGCAAAACCAGGTTTTATACAGTAGCACATAAGGAGTGAGAAAGCTGCTGAGGCTCGACGTTACACTTTACAAAAACAATCATTAGTTAGATATAAACGGCAGTAATTGATTCAGTAGGACTCCTTATCCATGTAAACGATCATTGTGACATCTGAATTCATTAATTATCTGAAATACACTGCGTGTGCGTGTGATGTTAAATGTTTGAACCAAGGTAACGGTTTAAAGTGTCAGAGAATGGGTGGTGCTTTTTGCGTCCTCCCATGATCTGAAGTGGCGTGCGTGTTTGTGTTGGTGAAAGTTTAAGAAATGTACAACTATCGGTTCAGCTCTCTGGTGCTCCCTGCTGGCAGTATCACTATACTGTCCTCATGTTTCACAACAAATAGTTTTGAGAGACGTTGTCAGTTTTGTATGTTGCTTAAATCCTCCAAAGCGGTTGGCAGTAAAACATCAGTCACGGGTACGCACGGAGTCAATGAGCTCGAGTTGAAAAGAAAAGCTTACAGCACTGGTATTCCCAGGCGGTCTCCCATCCAAGTACTAACAGGCCCTGACCCTGCTTAGCTTCGAGATCAGACGAGATCGGCGTGTTCAGGGTGGTATGGCCGAAGCAATTAGTGCAGGCGCAAACCAGGTTTATACAGTAGCACATAAGGAGTGAGAAAGCTGCTGAAGGCTTCGACAGTTACACTTTTACAAAAATAACAATCCTATAGTTTAGATATAACTGCAGTAATTGATTCATAGACTCCATATCCATGTACGATCATTGACATCTGAATTACATTAATTAATCTGAAAATAGCCTGCGTGGGCGTGTGATGTTTAAAGTGTTTGAACCAAGGTTAGCAGGTTAAGAGTGTCCAGAGAAGTGGTGGTGAGTTTTGACGGCCTCCCATGTACTGAAGTGAGCGTGCATGTTTGTGTTGGTGAAAGTTTAAGAAAGTGTACAACTGTCGGGGTCAGCCTCTGTTGCTCCCTGCCTTGGCAGTATCACTTATAACTGTCCTCATGTTTCACAAAAATAGTTTTGAGAGACGTTGTCAGTTTTTGTAGGTTGCGTAAATTCCTCCAAAGCGGTTGCCAGTAAACAGCAGGTCACGGTACAGCCACGGAAGTCAATGAAGCTCGAGTTGAAAAGAAAAAGCTTAACAGCACCGTGGTATTCCCAGGCGGTCTCCCCATCCAAGTACTAACCAGAGCCCGACCCTGGCTTAGCTTCCGAGCATCATAGGACGAGATCTAGGCGGTGTTCAGGGTGGTATGGCCATAAGCAATTAAGAGGTGAAGGGCGCAAAACCAGTTTTTATACAGGGTAGGCACATCAGGAGTGAGAACGCTTGCTGAGGCTCGACTTTACACTCTTACAAAAACAATCATAGTTAAATAAACGCAGTAATTGATTCAGTAGGACTCCTTATCCTGTAAAGGGGGGGGGCGATCATTGTGACATCTGAATTCATTAATTATTGAAATACCTGCGTGTGCGTGTGATGTTAAATGTTTGAAACCAAGGTTAACGTTAAGTGTCAAGAATGGGTGGTTGATTTTTTGACGTCCTCCCATGATCTGAAGTGCGTGTTTGTGTTGGTGAAAGTTTAAGAAATGTACAACTGTCGGTTCAGCTCTCTGGTGCTCCCTGCTGGCAGTATCACTATACTGTCCTCATGTTTCACAAAATAGTTTGAGAGACGTTGTCAGTTTTGTATGTTGCTTAAATCCTCCAAAGCGGTTGGCAGTAAACATCAGGTCACGGTACGCCACGGTAAGGCACGGAGCAATGAGCTCGAGTTGAAAAAGAAAAAGCTTACAGCACCTGGTATTCCCAGGCGGTCTCCATCCAAGTACTAACCAGGCCCGACCCGCTTAGCTTCTGAGATCAGACGAGATCGGGCGTGTTTTTTTTTTAATCTTTTTTATTATCAAAATATATTCATTTTATACAATTACGCATCATTTATATATATCAAATAAAAGTAAATGAAAAACTCCCCAAATTAAACCACAAACCGCACAAACAATTAACTAAACACACTTTCTCTTTTAAATTAAATAAGAACCACACAAGCAAAAACAGTATCTTTTTCCCATACACTACCCTCGAAATTACCGCCCCTCAGTCCCAAAGCACAAACCGAACAGCCCAAACCCAGAATTTTTAACCTCGAACATTTACCCACAAAATTAAACACCCTCATCGAAAAAAAAAACACACAAAACCAAAATCCCACACAAAACTCCCTCGCTCTCCCACCTCCAAATTATGCCACCCCCTTTAAACACCAATCCAACCCCAAACGGTGCCCTGCTCAGATCCATACAATTCCCATTCTCATTCACACCACATACTCCCGCACTCTCTACAAACATACTCCACAAACAAAGCCTCGTCCACAACATACAGCATTCGTAAGTGTCTTTCCATCATTCACAAACCAGCTCAATGCATCCCAACTTTCTCCTTCATACAGCGCAAATTGCGCCTGTTAAAATCGCCTCCTTGCAAATCCCAAATCATATTGATCATTTTCAATTTCATATTTCCTACTCACTCCAAGAGTCAGACAATTCCCACCCCCGTTCCACCCAGCATCTCCCACACTGCACCTCGCCAGCAGCCCCTTGATTTTTCCCAGAATTCCCACTCGCAACAATACACAAAAATGTGATTCACGTCTTCATCCCACTTTCCACACCATACTTCCTCCCATACACTCCCCTGTGCATTGGTGCAGGATGATGCATGTGAAATCCTCCTGTGCCTTATCTTGAATCAAGATCAATATTGCATGCGTGTGGCGGTATGTTAATGTACTTCCACAAAATGTTGGGTGTAATGTCCGGATATGTGTCTGCCCATTACTCTCACATGTGGGTTTTTGCACTCTATGTGTCAATGCATGCTTGTCCAAACTTTGTCTTGACATCAGTAATGGCGTGTGACACCTCCCCCCCCAGGCACAGGAAGATTCCCACCACATTCATCCTGCCCACCCTCCCCTTATTTTAAACCCGTCCCCCATTCACTCATCACACACTCTTCCCACTCTCTCCAACACTTTCACAATCACTCCCCTCCTATATGTTATCCCCCTCTATCTCTATCCTAATCACTCTTTCTTTATCCCATCTCCTCCTGTCCGACTAGATCTCCCACCCGCTTCAGCCCCGCCCCTCAAGAGCCACGCTCTTGATGCCCCCTACCCTCCGCCCCCTTGTTTAAAAGTATGGGCTGGAGAGGAAAGGTAGCCTCATCACAGACGCTCTTGCTCGCATACGAGTGCGTCTTATGAAACAGCAGGAACCACGCGTTGAGCACCTCCTGGAAGAACCGCGGCAGATGTGCATATGCCGCTGCGTTCTGCGTCTGCAACAATTGTCATCACTTAAGAGACCAAATGTGCTCAGCCACTGGCTGAAGTGGCCCTTCCAGGCCGCCCTCCCGACTTGCATCCCTAAATTGCCTATCAATTTAGTTCGTAACGCAGTTCTTTTTGCGAGTACGTCCATCAATCCTAGCCCACCCTGATCATTGACCCTTATCAGCGTTCTATGCGCTATACTGGCTGCTTTGCTCCTCCAAATAAAGTCTCTAACGACTTTGGCAATCTTCTGCTCAGCCCAAGTCGGAAGCGCAAAAGTGCTCAAGGCAGATTCACACTGCGACAACCACTAGAGCATTGGTGACGGCCACCCTTCCCCTCAACAGCAGCCCCTAGCCCTCCACATACTCAGGGTCTTTGCATACGCCCAATAACTCCTCACGTCAAATCATCGCATTCATTCTCATCACTACCAACATACACTCCGAGCACTTTTCTTTGATTCTCCCACTAACTTTGAATCCCATTTGTTCTCTAGGTCTTTGTTCCTACCCATCCCCATTATTTCAGATTTCCTCCATATTAATTTTTGCTCCTGAAGCTCTCTCATACGTTTCTATATGTTTCAAACACTATATCCACATCCACTCTCACTTTTTACCATTACATTAATATCATCCGCATACTGCATTAAATAATTTTTCCCTTACTATTCCACACACTCTTTTGTCATTCAAAATTAAAGCCGCCAACGGCTCCGCCACCATGCTATAGAGCAGTGCTGACATTGGGCAGCCCTGCCTCACTGACCTCTTGACATCGAAAGAGTCAGTCAGAGCACCAGTACACTTAATTTTACTCTTAGCCCCCCCATAGAGCAATCCCACCCACCCCCTTAATTTAGTCCCAAGTCCAAGTTCTCTCCAGTACCCCTCCCCACAAAATCCTGATCCACCCTATCAAACAGCTTTGTTTAAATCAATCCCCAGCCACAATCCTCCCTCCCCTTCCATATCTCTAACTACCTGTTTTATTGTTAATATCGAATCCCCATGTCCCTCCCCGAATGCTATACGCGTGAGTTGGACCTATTACTGAGCCTATTACCTCCCTCATTCTATTCGCAAGTATCTTAGCAATAATTTATAGTCAGTGTATGAGTAGACTGATTGGCCTATAGTTATCAAGATTTTGTTATCACCCTTATTTTTATAAAAAATCGTAATTATGCCTAATCCCATACTCTCCGGGAGCCAGCCTGTTTTCTCCACATACTTGCAGAGTTTTTTCAACCACCGGAGCCAGAATTCCCTTAAAGCCGACGTAAAACTCGGCTGTCAGACCATCACTCCCCGGGCTCTTATTCTTGTTTAGTCCATCAATAGCACTATAAATCTCTTGCACAGAAAATTCACAATCGCACCAAGCACTATCCTCCCTACTTAAAGTCCTCTCCAGTGCCTCTAAGGCCTCTCCCACACTATCCTCATCACATGCATCTTTTTTAAATAAACACTCATATAATCCTAACTACTTTTAATATCTCTCCTTGATCAGTTATTATTGACCACCATTATCTAATACCTCCTTTATCTCCGTTTTATTTGTTTTTGTTTTTCACCCAAAACCCAGGAAAAGGCTGTGCTCCTTTCCCCTTCGTTACATATATTGTATCCGTGCTTCTAATAGCCAGCCCCTCTACACTTCGCTACCCATCTAAGGCACTCAATTTTTCTTTAAATCCACATATTTTTCCGTACAATATTACCCTCCTCATCTAACAGTGTAATTCCTCATTTAGTTGTTTTCTCAAATGAACCTCCTCTGCATTTCCCTTTTCCTTTTTCTATACCATACCTGACACATTTGTTTTTTAATTCTTATTTTCACACTCTCCCACCACACACTCATATTCGCTCATCATTCCATTCATCCATCGTTCTCTGCAAAAAAAACCCCATGCTCTTCATAACACAGCATCTCCAAAAAGCTGGCATTAAAGCACAAGGCCTCTGTTGACACTCCCTCCCTCCTCCCACCTCTAACCTAATCCCACGCTGGTCACTCCAGGTATTATTGAGGTATTCCACACTCTTAATTAATTTAAACATACCACTTTGTACCAAACACAAAGTCAATCCTACTCTGTTTCAGAGTATTAGCAACAAGTTGCCTCCTTGAAAAAACCTTTTCCCACGGGTAGGACTCTCCATATGTTCTACCAATTGATAGTTCTCCATCAAGTCCCTAAAGGGTTTGCCTAGTGCTGTCCCCTTTAAACGTATTGTTACTCGATAAATCAGACCGAGTCAAAATAACATTAAAATCCCCCACAATCATACAGTTAGGGTTGCACCACACATTTAAACCAGCCAAAAAAACCCTCCTCTCCTTCCTCCCCATTGGGTGCATGTAAAATTAATTATTCTAAGTTCCCTCCCCTCATAAACACAATCAACAACTAACAACCTCCCCTCTAAATCTCTATGACTAAATTAATCCCCGTTATTTTAGCCCTATTAAAACATATTGCCACTCCCTGGCCCTGGGAGTCCCTTCAGAAAAATAAATCTGGCCTTTCCACTGGCTTTCTACTCCTATTCAGTAGGTTGTCATCCCACCTAGTTTCCTGTAAACACAAATATCAGCTCTTATGTCCAATATGGCATTTCTTTTATATTCAGTTCTCATACCGTTCGCATTCAGGGAAAAAATAACAAGCCATAAATAATAAAAATAAAATAAGGAAAAACCAACGAAAAAGAGCCAGCTAGCACAAATAACCTCATCAAAAAATTAACAATTCTATTCTTCTTCCCACTCCCCTCCGTCTTTTGCTTTGCGGACATCCTTTTTTTTCGCCTCCCTTAGCTCCTCCATGTCCATATCACTCCCCGAGCTCCCCTCCCTCACAGTATTATCACAAAATCCCCACTCTCACCCACCTCATCATTGCCCCAAATCATTTTAAGTACAGTTTTCACCGTCCCATCCCCAAACATTCTTACCCCTTCCCGTCTTTCACCTCTGCCTCTCACGCTCCTGTCTCCCTGCCGCCGCGGCAGGCCCTCGCTCGCTCCTCCCCTCAGGTCCGCAGGCTGGCCCGAGGTGAGCTCCTCCTCCAGCAACGTGGGGAATTCATCCCCCCCAGAGGCACCGTCCCGGTCCATGCTCGCGCCCATGCCCTCCTCCTCGTCCTCACCACCACCGTCATCCGGCGCCCCCGGTTCGTCACCATCCAGCTCGCCGCCGTCCTCCTCCGCCTCCTTCTCCACCGGGCATATACAGTCTCTCTCTCTCCTCCGGCATGTCAGACACTTTGCCACCCCAGTGGCACACTCCCGAGCGTAGTGGCCCTGGCATCCGCAATTATGACAGGTTAAAATCCGGGCACTCACGCAGGATGTGGCCCGGCTGCATACAGCTCCTACAAACCTTCATCTGGCGGTCGTGGATTACTCTAAAGTATTCAACACCCGTTGCGGTATTGAATTTAGTGGAATATGGCAGGATTGCACGAGCTCATTAAATTTGACCCGTACAATCCTTGTACCATCGGCAATATTGGTGCCCGGCCACATCCTCCTCTTGATTGACGAAAGCGCCCGGACTCCCCACCCACTTAGTTTATCCAGGATTTTCCGCATCAGAAATGTATGCTGGCAGGGTAAGAAAGGAAACCACCAGCTCGTCATTACATAGTTCTCTGGCAATAATCCTAGTGTTGTGTATTTTAAACCCATCGAGCAGACGGTCCTTCCCCCTCTCTCCGCACACCGTCACCTCCAGCTTCCCGAGGGCCAGCACCCTACAGGCCCGGATTTCTCCGCACACGACCGCCATAGCCTTCATTAATTCTCCTATGGGTATAACGTCCCCGCACTGCTCCACGCAAACCGTGAGCCTCCTCTCATACATGCGCTCTACCTTCTTAATCCCGTCCACTGTTTCTCCACCAGCCACCTGCTCTTGCCCGCCTCCAGCCGCCTTGCCGTTCCCATCTCCCCCGCTCTCCTCCTTCTCTCCTTTCTCCTCCCGACTCCTCCGCAACACTCCTTCCTCCTCGCAACCCGCCAGCTTTTCCGTCCTCCTCCACCTCAAGTCCTGCTCCATTCACTGTCCCTCCAGCTCGCTGCCCGCCGGCACTCATTTCGCCCGGTGGCTTCGCCGAAGCTAGGCCCCGGATCATCTCCGCCTCCACCTTTGAAAAAAAACAAAAACGACTGGAAAAGTATATATATAATAACTCAGAGCGATCCCCCAACAGTCTATGACTGCGGGGGACGAAAAAAACACAAAATAACTGGCTTGTTAGACCAGATAGCAACACTCCAAAATTCTCTCCACCAGAACAAACAATTTACCATGCGGCTGTCCAAAAAAAAACACTACGTACTCCAACACTGTAGGGGGCGTCAGGGTGGTATGGCCGTAAGCAATTAGTGCAGGCGCAAAACCAGGTTTTATACAGTAGCACATAAGGAGTGAGAAAGCTGCTGAGGCTCGACGTTACACTTTTACAAAAACAATCATTAGTTAGATATAAACGGCAGTAATTGATTCAGTAGGACTCCTTATCCATGTAAACGATCATTGTGACATCTGAATTCATTAATTATCTGAAATACACTGCGTGTGCGTGTGATGTTAAATGTTTGAACCAAGGTTAACGGTTAAAGTGTCAGAGAATGGGTGGTGATTTTTTGACGTCCTCCCATGATCTGAAGTGAGCGTGCGTGTTTGTGTTGGTGAAAGTTTAAGAAATGTACAACTGTCGGTTCAGCTCTCTGGTGCTCCCTGCTGGCAGTATCACTATACTGTCCTCATGTTTCACAAAAATAGTTTTGAGAGACGTTGTCAGTTTTTGTATGTTGCTTAAATCCTCCAAAGCGGTTGGCAGTAAACATCAGGTCACGGTACGCCACGGTAGGCCACGGAGTCAATGAGCTCGAGTTGAAAAAGAAAAAGCTTACAGCACCTGGTATTCCCAGGCGGTCTCCCATCCAAGTACTAACCAGGCCCGACCCTGCTTAGCTTCCGAGATCAGACGAGATCGGGCGTGTTCAGGGTGGTATGGCCGTAAGCAATTAGTGCAGGCGCAAAACCAGGTTTTATACAGTAGCACATAAGGAGTGAGAAAGCTGCTGAGGCTCGACGTTACACTTTTACAAAAACAATCATTAGTTAGATATAAACGGCAGTAATTGATTCAGTAGGACTCCTTATCCATGTAAACGATCATTGTGACATCTGAATTCATTAATTATCTGAAATACACTGCGTGTGCGTGTGATGTTAAATGTTTGAACCAAGGTTAACGGTTAAAGTGTCAGAGAATGGGTGGTGATTTTTTGACGTCCTCCCATGATCTGAAGTGAGCGTGCGTGTTTGTGTTGGTGAAAGTTTAAGAAATGTACAACTGTCGGTTCAGCTCTCTGGTGCTCCCTGCTGGCAGTATCACTATACTGTCCTCATGTTTCACAAAAATAGTTTTGAGAGACGTTGTCAGTTTTTGTATGTTGCTTAAATCCTCCAAAGCGGTTGGCAGTAAACATCAGGTCACGGTACGCCACGGTAGGCCACGGAGTCAATGAGCTCGAGTTGAAAAAGAAAAAGCTTACAGCACCTGGTATTCCCAGGCGGTCTCCCATCCAAGTACTAACCAGGCCCGACCCTGCTTAGCTTCCGAGATCAGACGAGATCGGGCGTGTTCAGGGTGGTATGGCCGTAAGCAATTAGTGCAGGCGCAAAACCAGGTTTTATACAGTAGCACATAAGGAGTGAGAAAGCTGCTGAGGCTCGACGTTACACTTTTACAAAAACAATCATTAGTTAGATATAAACGGCAGTAATTGATTCAGTAGGACTCCTTATCCATGTAAACGATCATTGTGACATCTGAATTCATTAATTATCTGAAATACACTGCGTGTGCGTGTGATGTTAAATGTTTGAACCAAGGTTAACGGTTAAAGTGTCAGAGAATGGGTGGTGATTTTTTGACGTCCTCCCATGATCTGAAGTGAGCGTGCGTGTTTGTGTTGGTGAAAGTTTAAGAAATGTACAACTGTCGGTTCAGCTCTCTGGTGCTCCCTGCTGGCAGTATCACTATACTGTCCTCATGTTTCACAAAAATAGTTTTGAGAGACGTTGTCAGTTTTTGTATGTTGCTTAAATCCTCCAAAGCGGTTGGCAGTAAACATCAGGTCACGGTACGCCACGGTAGGCCACGGAGTCAATGAGCTCGAGTTGAAAAAGAAAAAGCTTACAGCACCTGGTATTCCCAGGCGGTCTCCCATCCAAGTACTAACCAGGCCCGACCCTGCTTAGCTTCCGAGATCAGACGAGATCGGGCGTGTTCAGGGTGGTATGGCCGTAAGCAATTAGTGCAGGCGCAAAACCAGGTTTTATACAGTAGCACATAAGGAGTGAGAAAGCTGCTGAGGCTCGACGTTACACTTTTACAAAAACAATCATTAGTTAGATATAAACGGCAGTAATTGATTCAGTAGGACTCCTTATCCATGTAAACGATCATTGTGACATCTGAATTCATTAATTATCTGAAATACACTGCGTGTGCGTGTGATGTTAAATGTTTGAACCAAGGTTAACGGTTAAAGTGTCAGAGAATGGGTGGTGATTTTTTGACGTCCTCCCATGATCTGAAGTGAGCGTGCGTGTTTGTGTTGGTGAAAGTTTAAGAAATGTACAACTGTCGTTTCAGCTCTCTGGTGCTCCCTGCTGGCAGTATCACTATACTGTCCTCATGTTTCACAAAAATAGTTTTGAGAGACGTTGTCAGTTTTTGTATGTTGCTTAAATCCTCCAAAGCGGTTGGCAGTAAACATCAGGTCACGGTACGCCACGGTAGGCCACGGAGTCAATGAGCTCGAGTTGAAAAAGAAAAGCTTACAGCACCTGGTATTCCCAGGCGGTCTCCCATCCAAGTACTAACCAGGCCCGACCCTGCTTAGCTTCCGAGATCAGACGAGATCGGGCGTGTTCAGGGTGGTATGGCCGTAAGCAATTAGTGCAGGCGCAAAACCAGGTTTTATACAGTAGCACATAAGGAGTGAGAAAGCTGCTGAGGCTCGACGTTACACTTTTACAAAAACAATCATTAGTTAGATATAAACGGCAGTAATTGATTCAGTAGGACTCCTTATCCATGTAAACGATCATTGTGACATCTGAATTCATTAATTATCTGAAATACACTGCGTGTGCGTGTGATGTTAAATGTTTGAACCAAGGTTAACGGTTAAAGTGTCAGAGAATGGGTGGTGATTTTTTGACGTCCTCCCATGATCTGAAGTGAGCGTGCGTGTTTGTGTTGGTGAAAGTTTAAGAAATGTACAACTGTCGGTTCAGCTCTCTGGTGCTCCCTGCTGGCAGTATCACTATACTGTCCTCATGTTTCACAAAAATAGTTTTGAGAGACGTTGTCAGTTTTTGTATGTTGCTTAAATCCTCCAAAGCGGTTGGCAGTAAACATCAGGTCACGGTACGCCACGGTAGGCCACGGAGGCAATGAGCTCGAGTTGAAAAAGAAAAAGCTTACAGCACCTGGTATTCCCAGGCGGTCTCCCATCCAAGTACTAACCAGGCCCGACCCTGCTTAGCTTCCGAGATCAGACGAGATCGGGCGTGTTCAGGGTGGTATGGCCGTAAGCAATTAGTGCAGGCGCAAAACCAGGTTTTATACAGTAGCACATAAGGAGTGAGAAAGCTGCTGAGGCTCGACGTTACACTTTTACAAAAACAATCATTAGTTAGATATAAACGGCAGTAATTGATTCAGTAGGACTCCTTATCCATGTAAACGATCATTGTGACATCTGAATTCATTAATTATCTGAAATACACTGCGTGTGCGTGTGATGTTAAATGTTTGAACCAAGGTTAACGGTTAAAGTGTCAGAGAATGGGTGGTGATTTTTTGACGTCCTCCCATGATCTGAAGTGAGCGTGCGTGTTTGTGTTGGTGAAAGTTTAAGAAATGTACAACTGTCGGTTCAGCTCTCTGGTGCTCCCTGCTGGCAGTATCACTATACTGTCCTCATGTTTCACAAAAATAGTTTTGAGAGACGTTGTCAGTTTTTGTATGTTGCTTAAATCCTCCAAAGCGGTTGGCAGTAAACATCAGGTCACGGTACGCCACGGTAGGCCACGGAGTCAATGAGCTCGAGTTGAAAAAGAAAAAGCTTACAGCACCTGGTATTCCCAGGCGGTCTCCCATCCAAGTACTAACCAGGCCCGACCCTGCTTAGCTTCCGAGATCAGACGAGATCGGGCGTGTTCAGGGTGGTATGGCCGTAAGCAATTAGTGCAGGCGCAAAACCAGGTTTTATACAGTAGCACATAAGGAGTGAGAAAGCTGCTGAGGCTCGACGTTACACTTTTACAAAAACAATCATTAGTTAGATATAAACGGCAGTAATTGATTCAGTAGGACTCCTTATCCATGTAAACGATCATTGTGACATCTGAATTCATTAATTATCTGAAATACACTGCGTGTGCGTGTGATGTTAAATGTTTGAACCAAGGTTAACGGTTAAAGTGTCAGAGAATGGGTGGTGATTTTTTGACGTCCTCCCATGATCTGAAGTGAGCGTGCGTGTTTGTGTTGGTGAAAGTTTAAGAAATGTACAACTGTCGGTTCAGCTCTCTGGTGCTCCCTGCTGGCAGTATCACTATACTGTCCTCATGTTTCACAAAAATAGTTTTGAGAGACGTTGTCAGTTTTTGTATGTTGCTTAAATCCTCCAAAGCGGTTGGCAGTAAACATCAGGTCACGGTACGCCACGGTAGGCCACGGAGTCAATGAGCTCGAGTTGAAAAAGAAAAAGCTTACAGCACCTGGTATTCCCAGGCGGTCTCCCATCCAAGTACTAACCAGGCCCGACCCTGCTTAGCTTCCGAGATCAGACGAGATCGGGCGTGTTCAGGGTGGTATGGCCGTAAGCAATTAGTGCAGGCGCAAAACCAGGTTTTATACAGTAGCACATAAGGAGTGAGAAAGCTGCTGAGGCTCGACGTTACACTTTTACAAAAACAATCATTAGTTAGATATAAACGGCAGTAATTGATTCAGTAGGACTCCTTATCCATGTAAACGATCATTGTGACATCTGAATTCATTAATTATCTGAAATACACTGCGTGTGCGTGTGATGTTAAATGTTTGAACCAAGGTTAACGGTTAAAGTGTCAGAGAATGGGTGGTGATTTTTTGACGTCCTCCCATGATCTGAAGTGAGCGTGCGTGTTTGTGTTGGTGAAAGTTTAAGAAATGTACAACTGTCGGTTCAGCTCTCTGGTGCTCCCTGCTGGCAGTATCACTATACTGTCCTCATGTTTCACAAAAATAGTTTTGAGAGACGTTGTCAGTTTTTGTATGTTGCTTAAATCCTCCAAAGCGGTTGGCAGTAAACATCAGGTCACGGTACGCCACGGTAGGCCACGGAGGCAATGAGCTCGAGTTGAAAAAGAAAAAGCTTACAGCACCTGGTATTCCCAGGCGGTCTCCCATCCAAGTACTAACCAGGCCCGACCCTGCTTAGCTTCCGAGATCAGACGAGATCGGGCGTGTTCAGGGTGGTATGGCCGTAAGCAATTAGTGCAGGCGCAAAACCAGGTTTTATACAGTAGCACATAAGGAGTGAGAAAGCTGCTGAGGCTCGACGTTACACTCTTACAAAAACAATCATTAGTTAGATATAAACGGCAGTAATTGATTCAGTAGGACTCCTTATCCATGTAAACGATCATTGTGACATCTGAATTCATTAATTATCTGAAATACACTGCGTGTGCGTGTGATGTTAAATGTTTGAACCAAGGTTAACGGTTAAAGTGTCAGAGAATGGGTGGTGATTTTTTGACGTCCTCCCATGATCTGAAGTGAGCGTGCGTGTTTGTGTTGGTGAAAGTTTAAGAAATGTACAACTGTCGGTTCAGCTCTCTGGTGCTCCCTGCTGGCAGTATCACTATACTGTCCTCATGTTTCACAAAAATAGTTTTGAGAGACGTTGTCAGTTTTTGTATGTTGCTTAAATCCTCCAAAGCGGTTGGCAGTAAACATCAGGTCACGGTACGCCACGGTAGGCCACGGAGGCAATGAGCTCGAGTTGAAAAAGAAAAAGCTTACAGCACCTGGTATTCCCAGGCGGTCTCCCATCCAAGTACTAACCAGGCCCGACCCTGCTTAGCTTCCGAGATCAGACGAGATCGGGCGTGTTCAGGGTGGTATGGCCGTAAGCAATTAGTGCAGGCGCAAAACCAGGTTTTATACAGTAGCACATAAGGAGTGAGAAAGCTGCTGAGGCTCGACGTTACACTCTTACAAAAACAATCATTAGTTAGATATAAACGGCAGTAATTGATTCAGTAGGACTCCATTATCCATGTAAACGATCATTGTGACATCTGAATTCATTAATTATCTGAAATACACTGCGTGTGCGTGTGATGTTAAATGTTTGAACCAAGGTTAACGGTTAAAGTGTCAGAGAATGGGTGGTGATTTTTTGACGTCCTCCCATGATCTGAAGTGAGCGTGCGTGTTTGTGTTGGTGAAAGTTTAAGAAATGTACAACTGTCGGTTCAGCTCTCTGGTGCTCCCTGCTGGCAGTATCACTATACTGTCCTCATGTTTCACAAAAATAGTTTTGAGAGACGTTGTCAGTTTTTGTATGTTGCTTAAATCCTCCAAAGCGGTTGGCAGTAAACATCAGGTCACGGTACGCCACGGTAGGCCACGGAGTGAATGAGCTCGAGTTGAAAAAGAAAAAGCTTACAGCACCTGGTATTCCCAGGCGGTCTCCCATCCAAGTACTAACCAGGCCCGACCCTGCTTAGCTTCCGAGATCAGACGAGATCGGGCGTGTTCAGGGTGGTATGGCCGTAAGCAATTAGTGCAGGCGCAAAACCAGGTTTTATACAGTAGCACATAAGGAGTGAGAAAGCTGCTGAGGCTCGACGTTACACTTTTACAAAAACAATCATTAGTTAGATATAAACGGCAGTAATTGATTCAGTAGGACTCCTTATCCATGTAAACGATCATTGTGACATCTGAATTCATTAATTATCTGAAATACACTGCGTGTGCGTGTGATGTTAAATGTTTGAACCAAGGTTAACGGTTAAAGTGTCAGAGAATGGGTGGTGATTTTTTGACGTCCTCCCATGATCTGAAGTGAGCGTGCGTGTTTGTGTTGGTGAAAGTTTAAGAAATGTACAACTGTCGGTTCAGCTCTCTGGTGCTCCCTGCTGGCAGTATCACTATACTGTCCTCATGTTTCACAAAAATAGTTTTGAGAGACGTTGTCAGTTTTTGTATGTTGCTTAAATCCTCCAAAGCGGTTGGCAGTAAACATCAGGTCACGGTACGCCACGGTAGGCCACGGAGGCAATGAGCTCGAGTTGAAAAAGAAAAGCTTACAGCACCTGGTATTCCCAGGCGGTCTCCCATTCCAAGTACTAACCAGGCCCGACCCTGCTTAGCTTCCGAGATCAGACGAGATCGGGCGTGTTCAGGGTGGTATGGCCGTAAGCAATTAGTGCAGGCGCAAAACCAGGTTTTATACAGTAGCACATAAGGAGTGAGAAAGCTGCTGAGGCTTGACGTTACACTTTTACAAAAACAATCATTAGTTAGATATAAACGGCAGTAATTGATTCAGTAGGACTCCTTATCCATGTAAACGATCATTGTGACATCTGAATTCATTAATTATCTGAAATACACTGCGTGTGCGTGTGATGTTAAATGTTTGAACCAAGGTTAACGGTTAAAGTGTCAGAGAATGGGTGGTGATTTTTTGACGTCCTCCCATGATCTGAAGTGAGCGTGCGTGTTTGTGTTGGTGAAAGTTTAAGAAATGTACAACTGTCGGTTCAGCTCTCTGGTGCTCCCTGCTGGCAGTATCACTATACTGTCCTCATGTTTCACAAAAATAGTTTTGAGAGACGTTGTCAGTTTTTGTATGTTGCTTAAATCCTCCAAAGCGGTTGGCAGTAAACATCAGGTCACGGTACGCCACGGAGTCAATGAGCTCGAGTTGAAAAAGAAAATGCTTGCAGCACCTGGTATTCCCAGGCGGTCTCCCATCCAAGTACTAACCAGGCCCGACCCTGCTTAGCTTCCGAGCTCAGACGAGATCGGGCGTGTTCAGGGTGGTATGGCCGTAAGCAATTAGTGCAGGCGCAAAACCAGGTTTTATACAGTAGCACATAAGGAGTGAGAAAGCTGCTGAGGCTCGACGTTACACTCTTACAAAAACAATCATTAGTTAGATATAAACGGCAGTAATTGATTCAGTAGGACTCCTTATCCATGTAAACGATCATTGTGACATCTGAATTCATTAATTATCTGAAATACACTGCGTGTGCGTGTGATGTTAAATGTTTGAACCAAGGTTAACGGTTAAAGTGTCAGAGAATGGGTGGTGATTTTTTGACGTCCTCCCATGATCTGAAGTGAGCGTGCGTGTTTGTGTTGGTGAAAGTTTAAGAAATGTACAACTGTCGGTTCAGCTCTCTGGTGCTCCCTGCTGGCAGTATCACTATACTGTCCTCATGTTTCACAAAAATAGTTTTGAGAGACGTTGTCAGTTTTTGTATGTTGCTTAAATCCTCCAAAGCGGTTGGCAGTAAACATCAGGTCACGGTACGCCACGGTAGGCCACGGAGTCAATGAGCTCGAGTTGAAAAAGAAAAAGCTTACAGCACCTGGTATTCCCAGGCGGTCTCCCATCAAAGTACTAACCAGGCCCGACCCTGCTTAGCTTCCGAGATCAGACGAGATCGGGCGTGTTCAGGGTGGTATGGCCGTAAGCAATTAGTGCAGGCGCAAAACCAGGTTTTATACAGTAGCACATAAGGAGTGAGAAAGCTGCTGAGGCTTGACGTTACACTTTTACAAAAACAATCATTAGTTAGATATAAACGGCAGTAATTGATTCAGTAGGACTCCTTATCCATGTAAACGATCATTGTGACATCTGAATTCATTAATTATCTGAAATACACTGCGTGTGCGTGTGACGTTAAATGTTTGAACCAAGGTTAACGGTGAAAATGTCAGAGAATGGGTGGTGATTTTTTGACGTCCTCCCATGATCTGAAGTGAGCGTGCGTGTTTGTGTTGGTGAAAGTTTAAGAAATGTACAACTGTCGGTTCAGCTCTCTGGTGCTCCCTGCTGGCAGTATCACTATACTGTCCTCATGTTTCACAAAAATAGTTTTGAGAGACGTTGTCAGTTTTTGTATGTTGCTTAAATCCTCCAAAGCGGTTGGCAGTAAACATCAGGTCACGGTACGCCACGGAGTCAATGAGCTCGAGTTGAAAAAGAAAATGCTTGCAGCACCTGGTATTCCCAGACGGTCTCCCATCCAAGTACTAACCAGGCCCGACCCTGCTTAGCTACCGAGCTCAGACGAGATCTGGCGTGTTCAGGGTGGTATGGCCGTAAGCAATTAGTGCAGGCGCAAAACCAGGTTTTATACAGTAGCACATAAGGAGTGAGAAAGCTGCTGAGGCTCGACGTTACACTCTTACAAAAACAATCATTAGTTAGATATAAACGGCAGTAATTGATTCAGTAGGACTCCTTATCCATGTAAACGATCATTGTGACATCTGAATTCATTAATTATCTGAAATACACTGCGTGTGCGTGTGATGTTAAATGTTTGAACCAAGGTTAACGGTTAAAGTGTCAGAGAATGGGTGGTGATTTTTTGACGTCCTCCCATGATCTGAAGTGAGCGTGCGTGTTTGTGTTGGTGAAAGTTTAAGAAATGTACAACTGTCGGTTCAGATCTCTGGTGCTCCCTGCTTGCAGTATCACTATACTGTCCTCATGTTTCACAAAAATAGTTTTGAGAGACGTTGTCAGTTTTTGTATGTTTCTTAAATCCTCCAAAGCGGTTGGCAGTAAACATCAGGTCACGGTACGCCACGGTAGGCCACGGAGTTAATGAGCTCGAGTTGAAAAAGAAAAATCTTACAGCACCTGGTATTCCCAGGCGGTCTCCCATCCAAGTACTAACCAGGCCCGACCCTGCTTAGCTTCCGAGATCAGACGAGATCGGGCGTGTTCAGGGTGGTATGGCCGTAATCAATTAGTTCAGGCGCAAAACCAGGTTTTATACAGTAGCACATAAGGAGTGAGAAAGCTGCTGAGGCTCGACGTTACACTTTTACAAAAACAATCATTAGTTAGATATAAACGGCAGTAATTGATTCAGTAGGACTCCTTATCCATGTAAACGATCATTGTGACATCTGAATTCATTAATTATCTGAAATACACTGCGTGAGCGTGTGATGTTAAATGTTTGAACCAAGGTTAACGGTTAAAGTGTCAGAGAATGGGTGGTGATTTTTTGACGTCCTCCCATGATCTGAAGTGAGCGTGCGTGTTTGTGTTGGTGAAAGTTTAAGAAATGTACAACTGTCGGTTCAGCTCTCTGGTGCTCCCTGCTGGCAGTATCACTATACTGTCCTCATGTTTCACAAAAATAGTTTTGAGAGACGTTGTCAGTTTTTGTATGTTGCTTAAATCCTCCAAAGCGGTTGGCAGTAAACATCAGGTCACGGTACGCCACGGTAGGCCACGGAGTCAATGAGCTCGAGTTGAAAAAGAAATAGCTTACAGCACCTGGTATTCCCAGGCGGTCTCCCATCCAAGTACTAACCAGGCCCGACCCTGCTTAGCTTCCGAGATCAGACGAGATCGGGCGTGTTTTTTTTTTTTTTTTTTTTTATTATAAAAATAAATCAGATTTTATATACAAGCGTAATCTACACAGAGGGGAAAAAACATATACTTGAATTCAAATGTAAAATCACAAAATAAATAAAATAAAAGTAAACAATAACATCAGCATTTCAACAAATAGGTCCTCCTGCCATGCATTATTCAATCTTATACATCAGTTTCCCTTTGTCATTGACAGAAATGAAACTGCATCCATTAACAAAATGTTGAAATTCTTCCTTTTCATACTTAAAAATTAAACTTATGTCTTTTTTCAACCCTGATACAAAGTAGGCCCAGACTTTTTTGTTCAAAATGCGCTAGATTCCTTCTTAGCCATACAGCATATCTAGCATGACTTAGTACATAGTTTATCATATTTATGTTTACTTTCTCCTTCTTTTCCCATACTCCAAACAGAAATGTTTTTTTCCAGTCCTTTCCCTCAAAATACTGCTTCCCCCAGTTCTCCTGCAAGAATTCCTTTAGCTTCATGAAAAAGATCTTCAATTTGTCACACTCATAATACAAATGCATTAATGTCTCCGGATCAGTTTTGCATATATCGCACTCCCTTCTTACATCCTTATTTATTTGGTGTATCACCACATTTGTGTACAGTCTGTTGTGCCGTAATTTAAAATCATGATCCTGACATTCTATACTATTTTTGCTTACATTCCACTGCTTCCATATTTGATTTCCTTCCATACCTGGGAACACCTTTTCCCAAACCTTTTCCGATGCAGGTTCCTTAAATTCCTTTTGGATCAGCGCTTTGTAGTAGTCCTTTACCTTTGAATCCCTTAGTGGCCTTTTTTCCCCATTATTTTCTATATATAACTCGGGGAACGTTATTTTCCTTTCTATAACCACGTTATTTTCTATTTGCCTCACCCAATCTATTGGTATGCTTTCTTTTATTTTATCGTACATATTTACAGTAGTGGTTTCGTTCATTTCTTCATCATACTCCTTAACTGTGTCTATTATAGCCTGGTATCTTAGAAACCCAGGTATGAATTCATATAGGCAATGTTTTATTTGTGTTAGTCCAGAATAAAATATTTTTTTATCCCATAGCATGTTATTGTTCATTTTTATCAATGGGTTACACCATATTGGTTGATTTATTACCTGACTGTATTTTGTGCATTCATATTTAATGTTTATTCTGTATTTCCCCCATGCATCAAACACCTCTTTATAATATCTAGGCACTTTCTCATACATGGAGTTTTTCATTATCATTATTAGACCGTTTTCTTCACATCTTCCATTTTTATATAAATATTCCTTAAAAACATTTTTCCATCCATAATCAACCCTATCATACAGATACTTTTTAACAGTTTTTATTCGTATTGCTTTTTTCTTAATATTCAAGTCCACCAATTTCAATCCTCCTTCTTCATATTTCCCTATCAGTGTCTTTTGTGCTATTCTTGCCAGTTTCCCATCCCAAATGTAATTTGTAATTGTGCCGTTTAGCTCTTTGTGCACCCACTCTGGCATGTCTATCACAGTCAAGGCATAGACAATCTGGGATAGTATTAATGCATTTACCACTAAAACCTTCCCCTTTAATTTCAATCTCCTCGGCTTCCACGCATTTAATGTGTTTTTCACTTTATTTATTACCCCATTCCATGTCTCATCTCTCGCCTCCTTTTCTTTCACTCCCATATTTATCCCCAATATTTTCATATAATCATTTGAAACTCTAAAAGGTATGTTACAATCATTTTGGTTTATATTTCCGACGTACATTATTTCAGTTTTGTCTATATTTACTTTAGCCCCTGCTGCTCTCCCATATATTTCCATTTTTCCCATTATCCTTTTCACGCTATTCATATTTTTTACCATACATGTGGTGTCATCAGCATATTGCTGTATTTTGCTTTCACCCCCATTTGGCAATTTTATCCCCTCTATTTCCTTATCCTTCTTTATCATTTCCGCGAGACTTTCTGCAGTTAAGCTGTAAAGTACTGCCGATAGCGGGCACCCTTGCCTCACAGATCTTTCCAATGGAAAAGGATCTGTTATAGCTCCATTTATTTTTATCCTACTCCTTGCATTTTTGTACAATAATTTAATCCAGTTGATTATTCTTTGCCCAAAACCAAATTTTTCTAATGTGCAAAATAAAAAACTATGCTCAACCCTATCGAAGGCTTTATTAAGGTCCATACTTAAAATAATTCCACCATCCTTCCCCATGCATTCGATTGTGTCCCTTATTGTGCAAATAATGTCCGATATGTCCCTCCCTGGTATCCCATACGCCTGTGTTGGTGCTATGATTGTTGGTGCTGCTGTTTTTATTCTGTTTGCTAATACCTTTGTTAAGATCTTGTAATCCGTGTTTAGTACAGTTAGCGGTCTATAGTTTTCCAGTTTTCTTTTGCTTCCCTTATTTTTATATATGATCGTTATTAGTCCTGTTGCCAGCGACTCTGGTATCTCCTGCTCCTTCTCCATCTCTGCATAAAGTATGTTTAAAATTGGTAGCAGATCGTCTATAAATGTTTTATAAAATTCACTTGTAAGGCCATCTGTTCCCGGACTTTTATTGGTATTTAATGACATTATTGCTTCCTTTATTTCTATGTCTTTGATGTTGTCATCACACATACTTTTCTCATCATTTGTTATCGTTTTATTAATATTACCTAATACTGTATTTATATCTTCCTTCTTTGCATTTCCTTTTTTGTATAGATTTTTATAAAATGTCCCAACATTTCCAATAATGTCTACAAAATCATTTATTATCTCTCCATTTTCATTTTCTAACTCTTCAATATATACCCTTTCCTGTTTCCTTTTTTCTAATCCCAAAAAATAGCCTGTGCATCTCTCCCCCTTCATCGCATATTTCTCCCTACTCCTTGTTATTGCCCCCATACATTTATTCTGTTCATAAACGTCCAGTTTGGATTTCACCTTTATGTATTTTTCTATGCTATGTTTTGGATCCTTATCAATTCTTTCTGCCTCTTCTGCCAGCTCATCCTTCAAACATTTTATTTTCTCTCTTTCTATAAAAGCCCGGACCTTTGCATATCTAATACTTATTGTCCTTATCTTTTGCTTCAGTCTTTCCCACCATAATCCCTTGTTTCTACACATGTCCATGTTCTTTCTTCCATTCTCTATGCAGGCCACTATTTTATTTCTATATCCCTCTTCCTCTAGGAGAGTACTGTTTAGGCACCACACTCCTCCTCCCCTTCTCTCTATCCCAGTACCAACCTCTATTGACAGGATTGCATGGTCACTGAATGATGTGAATTTATACATCATATTTTTTATAAATTTAACCATTGTCTGATGTGCTATACACAAGTCTATTCGGCTTTGTTTTAATTCCCCCATTACCATTTGCCTTCTTGAGTACTCTCTCCTGTTTGGGTTTTCGTTTCTCCATACATCAATTAATTGTTTTTCCTCCATTGTTTTCAGAAAAACCTTTCTTGAAGCATCATTTTTAAATTCCTTCCCTCTTGCCATATCCAACCTTGTACTTTTTAAATTAAAATCTCCCACTATTATACAGTTTCCCACACACCATTTTCCTAAATCCAAAAAAAAAGCCTTCCTGTCTGCTTCTATATTTGGTGCATATATATTCATTATTCTGTACTCTATCTTTTTGTATTTAAATTCTATGATTATGACTCTTCCTTTTTTATCTTTGTAGATTTCTTTGAGGTTTTCTACAGTATTATTTTTTATCAGGATTGCTACCCCACATGATTTATCCGTACCATGGTTTGCATACATAATGTCTGTCCATTTCGTTTTTATATCTTTCATGATATGGTCTGTCCAGTTCGTTTCTTGCAGACATAACATGTCATTATTTTTACATTTAATTAATAGTTTTCCAAATTTGCTTTGATTCCTTAGCCCATTTGTGTTGAATGAAATCAAGCTTAACATTAAACACATAATTACGGTTTCATTCCCAACCTTCATTTTGTCCTTCTTTCCTCCCTCTTCCTCCTTTTCTCCTCAGCTTGGAGCGCAGCTTTTCTTTTCTTTGTGGTCTCCTCCGCCTTTCGTTCCTTCTGCGGTCTGCTTACACTCTCTGCCTCTGAAATATCCTCGATAATCAGGAAGTCCATCGCAGTTTCCCTCTCGTCTCGGTTTCCATCTCCATGCTCCTTTACCCCAACGCTGCCGGTTCCGTCTGCTGGAGTCGTCTCGCGAGGAGCCTTCTCTCCACTCGATTCCTCTCCGGACCGGCTCTCCTCCTGCCCCACAGCTCCCAACACGTCTCCTGCTGCGACGTCACTCAGGGGATGCCGTCTTTGGTTCTGCACCATGGTCTCCGCCCTGCTCTCTGGGACGCCCCCTAGGTCTCCCTCCGTCTGCATGTCGTCCTCGTCGCTGTCCTCCGGCTCCTCCTCCTCGCCGTCAGTGCTGTTGACCTCCTCCGCGACGTTGACCTCCTCCGCGACGCTGACATCCTCTCTCTCCGCTGCTTCTGGAACACACTCCCTTGCATAGTGTCCCTGTTTTTTACACCTGTGACATCTGAATTCTGGGCATTCTCGGAAGATGTGACCCGGTTTTATACATAATCTGCATACTTTCATCTGCCTGTCATGGATCACGCGGAAGTACTCTCCCCCCTCTAGTGTTTCGAACTTCGTTGTGTAAGGTAGCGATTTCACTGTTTCAGTGAACCGGACCTTCAAGAACCTGGTTCCATCGGCTATGTCAGTTCCTGGCCACATTCTTCTTTTAATTGGCGAGATTGCCTTAACTCCCCATTCTGCAAGTTTGGCAAGAATGACACCATCCACAATGTACGTCGGCAAGTTTAAAAAAGATACAACTAATTCGTCATTTCTAATTTCTTTTGCCACTACCGTGCTCTTCTTTATTCTAATCCCATCTAACAGTATATCCTTCCCTTCAACATTGTCCATTGTTATTTCGTACTTTTTGGGCATTTTAAAACGGCATCCATTCACCACCCCGCACGTTTTTTTAACCTCACTTAGAAGCTCCATCATAGTCACCATCTCATCTCCAACGATCTCTACCGCCAAGGTAAGCTCCTTCTCAAATTTCTTATCTGTGCTTTGAAGAAGTTCCGAGGTACTTTTACTGTTGTCCGTGATCCTTCTCATAGTCGTTTCCTTTCCAATGTCGGCGTTCTTTGTCGGTTGCTGCGTCTTGCCGTTGTCCATGATCCTGCTCGTGGTCGGGGTCTTTCCATGGTCGGTGTTCTTGGGCGATGTCTGCTCCATGCCGTTGTCCATATTCTGTGTCGTTGTGCTTGCCGGTCCGCTGTCAGTTGCCATGAGATCCGTCCTACTCCTCTCTACTCGCTCTCTCCTCTCCATTACGTCACTCATTCAAACACACACACACAAACAAAAACAAAAAAGACGTTCCCCCGAACAGCAAGCTGCTGGGGGAATAAAAAAAAAACTAAAACAAAAAGTAAAACACACTCACTCACATTAAATCTAGCACAAACAAAAAAGTCCACCTGCTCTCTCCACCTGCTCTCTCTGCTCACTGCTCACTTCCTGGTTGCACACCTGAACGGGATCAGACGAGATCGGGCGTGTTTTTTTTCTTTTGGTGACACCCGTCACTACTTACAGCAACCTGGGCTTCTGAGGAGGTCTCCCATCCAAGTACTAACCAGGCCCTACCCTGCTTAGCTTCCGAGATCAGACGAGATCGGGCGTGTTCAGGGTGGTATGGCCGTAAGCAATTAGTGCAGGCGCAAAACAAGGTTTTATACAGTAGCACATAAGGAGTGAGAAAGCTGCTGAGGCTCGACGTTACACTTTTACAAAAACAATCATTAGTTAGATATAAACGGCAGTAATTGATTCAGTAGGACTCCTTATCCATGTAAACGATCATTGTGACATCTGAATTCATTAATTATCTGAAATACACTGCATGCGCGTGTGATGTTAAATGTTTGAACCAAGGTTAACGGTTAAAGTGTCAGAGAATGGGTGGTGATTTTTTGACGTCCTCCCATGATCTGAAGTGAGCGTGCGTGTTTGTGTAGGTGAAAGTTTAAGAAATGTACAGCTGTCGGTTCAGCTCTCTGGTGCTCCCTGCTGGCAGTATCACTATACTGTCCTCATGTTTCACAAAAACAGTTTTGAGAGACGTTGTCAGTTTTTGTATGTTGCTTAAATCCTCCAAAGCGGTTGGCAGTACACATCAGGTCACGGTACGCCACGGAGTCAATGAGCTCGAGTTGAAAAAGAAAAACTTACAGCACCTGGTATTCCCAGGCGGTCTCCCATCCAAGTACTAACCAGGCCCGACCCTGCTTAGCTTCCGAGATCAGACGAGAACGGGCGTGTTCAGGGTGGTATAGCCGTAAGCAATTAGTGCAGGCGCAAAACCAGGTTTTATACAGTAGCACATAAGGAGTGAGAAAGCTGCTGAGGCTCGACGTTACACTCTTACAAAAACAATCATTAGTTAGATATAAACGGCAGTAATTGATTCAGTAGGACTCCTTATCCATGTAAACGATCATTGTGACATCTGAATTCATTAATTATCTGAAATACACTGCGTGTGCGTGTGATGTTAAATGTTTGAACCAAGGTTAACGGTTAAAGTGTCAGAGAATGGGTGGTGATTTGTTGACGTCCTCCCATGATCTGGGGTCTCATTTATAAAACTGTGCGTGGGATCGTTACTAAAAATGTGCGTACGCCCAGAAGCCAAGTTTTGCGTGCGCCTAAAAATATTCGGATTTATAAAACACTGCGTACGCACACATGTACGCAATCTTCGCTTTATAAATCACATACTGACTACAATTGTGCGCAGCTGAATCAGCTTCACGTTCCGCCCTCTACACGCCCCTTTTTAACCATAAATGGTCAATGCAAATGACCTCGTGAATGCGATCTGCATATAAAACAGACTCAGATGCCGGTATTATGTCTTGTTGGAAACAATGGCAGAAGTACTGAGAAAAGCGAAATTTCACGGAGGTTGAAGTGGAGACACTTGTGGGTGAGATGTAGGTCCGAAAGGTAGTTTTGTTCGGCGATCACGGGATTGGGATCCCCAACAACAAAAAGCAGAGTGAGTGGCAACATGTTGCTGCAGCAGTGAACTCTGTCAGTAGCACGGAGCGCACAGTCCCAGAATTAAAAAAGACATAAGAGTTACATATTTTTATGTAGCCTACTAATAAATCGTTATGGTCCCTATATACCCTCTCCCTCCGAATCCTTCCATTTGCATGGTCCGCCAGAAGTGCCATATGGTGCAGCATTACCACGACGCTCACCTCTGTATTTATTGGGTTACGGTAATAAGACTGACCGAGAACACCTTGGATAATCAGTTTGTAATCTTCTTGAACATAACCCCTTTTTAATGCCTGATTTGTCATGAAAAGCATCAAGAGTAGCGGACAACGATTGTGATGAGGAGTGTCGCTTGGTTTTCCACACTTTTTAATTGACTTGATTGACATTTGATTATGTGTTTACAGTGTCACATAAAAATATGATGTTGTTGACACATGTTGGACAGATGCTTTATTCCATGCAGTCGCGCCGTCAGTGGACAGTATGGAGTGACGGGATTAAATATAGAGATTTTTATTTTATTTATATTCTAAGGAGATGTTTCTGGAGTTATAACTGAGAAATAACGCAGTTGACTTAAATTATTCTGATTAGGATTTAACGCATGATACGGGTTGAAATTAAATGTATGAATGGCGATGATAAAACATAATCGTTCTTCTCACTCTACAATTCTTCGGTCTGACTTCAGTTCACCACCACACCATCTGTGTCGCCAATCCTCCTTTTCCTCCAAACCATGCGTACGCATGGGTCAGAGTTTGCTTAGGGCTGCGCACATTTTCCCGTCAAGTTGGTTTTTTATAGATCACAACCTTGGCGTGGAAAGTCACGTACGCAACTTTTAGGCCCGTTTTGTGCGTACGCAACGGTTATAAATGAGACCCCTGGGCCCTGTACCACGAAGCTCGCTTAGAGGGTTAGCGAGGTATGTTGAGCTCCAAGCCTGGGTTAGTTGTACCACGAAAGTCGATCTCTTTTAGCGTCGCTGTATCACCATGGTGACTTATGCTCGCAACCAAACCTGGTCGGGAGCAGTTTTTCGGCTTAGTCTAGCCGGAGATCGGCTACTTAAATCGGCGTGCGCAGCTTCCTAGCCCCTCCTCTGACAATGGCGTCACCATTTGTGGGTGTTCCCGTGGACCCCGGCGCACTTCTCGTACAGGCGTCTCTCCGGAGACAGGGTTTTACGGGACAAAACCGATCCCTTGGCATTGTCTGACGATATTCAGATTTCAGACTTTATTGTCATTGTGCAAACAACGAAATTGGGGTTCTTCATGAGAGATACAGATTCTCATCAGAGGGTGTTCGTTATTTGATCGTCCTTTTGGACCTTATGTAGACAATGATTACTGTTGCGCATTGTGTTTCAGTGACAGAATGCTAGAGTGGAGGTAGCGCGTCAGTCTTGAATTTCTGCGCGGGAGGTTCGACTCCCAAGTGACGAGAATTTATGTGAAGCTTAAAAAGTCCTAATTCTAATGCATATGGAATACTTATTCACTAAAGCTTATGGAATTATATTTTTGTGATTATTTCGAACTTGAACCCATATTTTCAAGGCCGTGCTGGCACCACATCTATGGGGGTAAAATGCATGATGAGAGACCGGCGAATTTGAACCCCGGTCGCTGGCGTTCGGGTCTTATACTAATCCACTACGCTACAGCCGCTACCACTCAGAGGTCGAAAACATGCGATACATTTCTTAAATAGGGTGTATTTAAAGTGAATTCCCTAAATGATAGAATAAGGCAGGATGGACGTTGCTTATGCATTTTTAAATCATCATCATTCTATTTGGATTAATGGCGAACAATTCTGCATTTGGCATAGTTATTTTACAGACAATTTGCAGAATCTTTTCACTTATACTCATATAGACTGCTTGATGTATCGTAAAGGTGAGAAAAATGACGCAAAAAACGCCCCTTTCACGTGAACGCGCACTGAACCTAAAGCGGAAAACCTGGTTCAACTAATTGAATCTAAAGTGAGCTTCGTGGTACCATTTAACTCTGATTGCGAGTTGCGGCTCTGTCGAGCC
>NC_079423.1:6541737-6569237 GCF_026213295.1 Gadus chalcogrammus | reverse complement strand
GACATCTGAATTCATTAATTATCTGAAATACACTGCGTGTGCGTGTGATGTTAAATGTTTGAACCAAGGTTAACGGTTAAAGTGTCAGAGAATGGGTGGTGATTTTTTGACGTCCTCCCATGATCTGAAGTGAGCGTGCGTGTTTGTGTTGGTGAAAGTTTAAGAAATGTACAACTGTCGTTTCAGCTCTCTGGTGCTCCCTGCTGGCAGTATCACTATACTGTCCTCATGTTTCACAAAAATAGTTTTGAGAGACGTTGTCAGTTTTTGTATGTTGCTTAAATCCTCCAAAGCGGTTGGCAGTAAACATCAGGTCACGGTACGCCACGGTAGGCCACGGAGTCAATGAGCTCGAGTTGAAAAAGAAAAAGCTTACAGCACCTGGTATTCCCAGGCGGTCTCCCATCCAAGTACTAACCAGGCCCGACCCTGCTTAGCTTCCGAGATCAGACGAGATCGGGCGTGTTCAGGGTGGTATGGCCGTAAGCAATTAGTGCAGGCGCAAAACCAGGTTTTATACAGTAGCACATAAGGAGTGAGAAAGCTGCTGAGGCTCGACGTTACACTTTTACAAAAACAATCATTAGTTAGATATAAACGGCAGTAATTGATTCAGTAGGACTCCTTATCCATGTAAACGATCATTGTGACATCTGAATTCATTAATTATCTGAAATACACTGCGTGTGCGTGTGATGTTAAATGTTTGAACCAAGGTTAACGGTTAAAGTGTCAGAGAATGGGTGGTGATTTTTTGACGTCCTCCCATGATCTGAAGTGAGCGTGCGTGTTTGTGTTGGTGAAAGTTTAAGAAATGTACAACTGTCGGTTCAGCTCTCTGGTGCTCCCTGCTGGCAGTATCACTATACTGTCCTCATGTTTCACAAAAATAGTTTTGAGAGACGTTGTCAGTTTTTGTATGTTGCTTAAATCCTCCAAAGCGGTTGGCAGTAAACATCAGGTCACGGTACGCCACGGTAGGCCACGGAGTCAATGAGCTCGAGTTGAAAAAGAAAAAGCTTACAGCACCTGGTATTCCCAGGCGGTCTCCCATCCAAGTACTAACCAGGCCCGACCCTGCTTAGCTTCCGAGATCAGACGAGATCGGGCGTGTTCAGGGTGGTATGGCCGTAAGCAATTAGTGCAGGCGCAAAACCAGGTTTTATACAGTAGCACATAAGGAGTGAGAAAGCTGCTGAGGCTCGACGTTACACTTTACAAAAACAATCATTAGTTAGATATAAACGGCAGTAATTGATTCAGTAGGACTCCTTATCCATGTAAACGATCATTGTGACATCTGAATTCATTAATTATCTGAAATACACTGCGTGTGCGTGTGATGTTAAATGTTTGAACCAAGGTTAACGGTTAAAGTGTCAGAGAATGGGTGGTGATTTTTTGACGTCCTCCCATGATCTGAAGTGAGCGTGCGTGTTTGTGTTGGTGAAAGTTTAAGAAATGTACAACTGTCGGTTCAGCTCTCTGGTGCTCCCTGCTGGCAGTATCACTATACTGTCCTCATGTTTCACAAAAATAGTTTTGAGAGACGTTGTCAGTTTTTGTATGTTGCTTAAATCCTCCAAAGCGGTTGGCAGTAAACATCAGGTCACGGTACGCCACGGTAGGCCACGGAGTCAATGAGCTCGAGTTGAAAAAGAAAAAGCTTACAGCACCTGGTATTCCCAGGCGGTCTCCCATCCAAGTACTAACCAGGCCCGACCCTGCTTAGCTTCCGAGATCAGACGAGATCGGGCGTGTTCAGGGTGGTATGGCCGTAAGCAATTAGTGCAGGCGCAAAACCAGGTTTTATACAGTAGCACATAAGGAGTGAGAAAGCTGCTGAGGCTCGACGTTACACTCTTACAAAAACAATCATTAGTTAGATATAAACGGCAGTAATTGATTCAGTAGGACTCCTTATCCATGTAAACGATCATTGTGACATCTGAATTCATTAATTATCTGAAATACACTGCGTGTGCGTGTGATGTTAAATGTTTGAACCAAGGTTAACGGTTAAAGTGTCAGAGAATGGGTGGTGATTTTTTGACGTCCTCCCATGATCTGAAGTGAGCGTGCGTGTTTGTGTTGGTGAAAGTTTAAGAAATGTACAACTGTCGGTTCAGCTCTCTGGTGCTCCCTGCTGGCAGTATCACTATACTGTCCTCATGTTTCACAAAAATAGTTTTGAGAGACGTTGTCAGTTTTTGTATGTTGCTTAAATCCTCCAAAGCGGTTGGCAGTAAACATCAGGTCACGGTACGCCACGGTAGGCCACGGAGTCAATGAGCTCGAGTTGAAAAAGAAAAAGCTTACAGCACCTGGTATTCCCAGGCGGTCTCCCATCCAAGTACTAACCAGGCCCGACCCTGCTTAGCTTCCGAGATCAGACGAGATCGGGCGTGTTCAGGGTGGTATGGCCGTAAGCAATTAGTGCTAGGCGCAAAACCAGGTTTTATACAGTAGCACATAAGGAGTGAGAAAGCTGCTGAGGCTCGACGTTACACTCTTACAAAAACAATCATTAGTTAGATATAAACGGCAGTAATTGATTCAGTAGGACTCCTTATCCATGTAAACGATCATTGTGACATCTGAATTCATTAATTATCTGAAATACACTGCGTGTGCGTGTGATGTTAAATGTTTGAACCAAGGTTAACGGTTAAAGTGTCAGAGAATGGGTGGTGATTTTTTGACGTCCTCCCATGATCTGAAGTGAGCGTGCGTGTTTGTGTTGGTGAAAGTTTAAGAAATGTACAACTGTCGGTTCAGCTCTCTGGTGCTCCCTGCTGGCAGTATCACTATACTGTCCTCATGTTTCACAAAATAGTTTTGAGAGACGTTGTCAGTTTTTGTATGTTGCTTAAATCCTCCAAAGCGGTTGGCAGTAAACATCAGGTCACGGTACGCCACGGTAGGCCACGGAGTCAATGAGCTCGAGTTGAAAAAGAAAAAGCTTACAGCACCTGGTATTCCCAGGCGGTCTCCCATCCAAGTACTAACCAGGCCCGACCCTGCTTAGCTTCCGAGATCAGACGAGATCGGGCGTGTTCAGGGTGGTATGGCCGTAAGCAATTAGTGCAGGCGCAAAACCAGGTTTTATACAGTAGCACATAAGGAGTGAGAAAGCTGCTGAGGCTCGACGTTACACTTTTACAAAAACAATCATTAGTTAGATATAAACGGCAGTAATTGATTCAGTAGGACTCCTTATCCATGTAAACGATCATTGTGACATCTGAATTCATTAATTATCTGAAATACACTGCGTGTGCGTGTGATGTTAAATGTTTGAACCAAGGTTAACGGTTAAAGTGTCAGAGAATGGGTGGTGATTTTTTGACGTCCTCCCATGATCTGAAGTGAGCGTGCGTGTTTGTGTTGGTGAAAGTTTAAGAAATGTACAACTGTCGGTTCAGCTCTCTGGTGCTCCCTGCTGGCAGTATCACTATACTGTCCTCATGTTTCACAAAAATAGTTTTGAGAGACGTTGTCAGTTTTTGTATGTTGCTTAAATCCTCCAAAGCGGTTGGCAGTAAACATCAGGTCACGGTACGCCACGGTAGGCCACGGAGTCAATGAGCTCGAGTTGAAAAAGAAAAAGCTTACAGCACCTGGTATTCCCAGGCGGTCTCCCATCCAAGTACTAACCAGGCCCGACCCTGCTTAGCTTCCGAGATCAGACGAGATCGGGCGTGTTCAGGGTGGTATGGCCGTAAGCAATTAGTGCAGGCGCAAAACCAGGTTTTATACAGTAGCACATAAGGAGTGAGAAAGCTGCTGAGGCTCGACGTTACACTTTTACAAAAACAATCATTAGTTAGATATAAACGGCAGTAATTGATTCAGTAGGACTCCTTATCCATGTAAACGATCATTGTGACATCTGAATTCATTAATTATCTGAAATACACTGCGTGTGCGTGTGATGTTAAATGTTTGAACCAAGGTTAACGGTTAAAGTGTCAGAGAATGGGTGGTGATTTTTTGACGTCCTCCCATGATCTGAAGTGAGCGTGCGTGTTTGTGTTGGTGAAAGTTTAAGAAATGTACAACTGTCGGTTCAGCTCTCTGGTGCTCCCTGCTGGCAGTATCACTATACTGTCCTCATGTTTCACAAAAATAGTTTTGAGAGACGTTGTCAGTTTTTGTATGTTGCTTAAATCCTCCAAAGCGGTTGGCAGTAAACATCAGGTCACGGTACGCCACGGTAGGCCACGGAGTCAATGAGCTCGAGTTGAAAAAGAAAAAGCTTACAGCACCTGGTATTCCCAGGCGGTCTCCCATCCAAGTATTAACCAGGCCCGACCCTGCTTAGCTTCCGAGATCAGACGAGATCGGGCGTGTTCAGGGTGGTATGGCCGTAAGCAATTAGTGCAGGCGCAAAACCAGGTTTTATACAGTAGCACATAAGGAGTGTGAAAGCTGCTGAGGCTCGACGTTACACTTTTACAAAAACAATCATTAGTTAGATATAAACGGCAGTAATTGATTCAGTAGGACTCCTTATCCATGTAAACGATCATTGTGACATCTGAATTCATTAATTATCTGAAATACACTGCGTGTGCGTGTGATGTTAAATGTTTGAACCAAGGTTAACGGTTAAAGTGTCAGAGAATGGGTGGTGATTTTTTGACGTCCTCCCATGATCTGGGCCCCGTTTCCCGAAAGCATCGTTAGCCTAAGTGGATCGTGAAGTGCGTCGTAAGGGCATCGTAGAGTTTTCACCGCATTTCCCGAAAGCATCGTGGGGAACGAACGTCTTGAAAACGCTCGTAGCTAACGAGTACTCCAGGGGTGCTCGTAGGACGCTAAGAGCATCGTCAGCTATAGCCTCAGTGGCGACACCATCGGACATTCCGTCTATTGGATGCGTTTTATTGAAACGCATTGCGCCTTTATGTTCTTAGTTTGGTAATTAATAAAGATTATTAATTTATTTATTTATTTATTAATAAAGATGTTAAAATGGCCAAAATAAAACGGGACAGTCCAGAAAATGTTTGCGCAGGCAGGGCACTCAAAATGTGTGAGAGAAAGTGGGGGGATTTGTGCAGACTGACATAGGCTACTCATAAAACGTAGCATAAAATAATGTAAAGAATTAAATTAAATTAAAAAAAATTAAAATAAAGAAATAAAATAAATTATAAAAAACAAGCAAAGGAGCAGGCAAAAGGCTGGGATATGGTGGGGATTGGTCACGTTGACGGGAATGTTTAGTGACATGTGGGAGGGTGGAGGGGGTTAAAAAAAAGTCTCAATCACTCTTCGACGCGCATGAAAACCAGCCGCGTAGTTATGAGGGAGGCCGTCCTCACACCGATCTTCCTCGTCGTCATCGTCCTCAGCGTCCTCCGGTTCAAGCAATGCCACCCCAGCCTTAGCTGCAATGTTGTGCAACATAGCCGTCACACATATCACGGCGCATGACTTGGCCGGCGAAAACTGGAGCCCTCCGCCTGACTTGTGATGAAGGCATCTAATATAGCGCAACTTCCACCTCCCGATCGTGCGCTCAACGATGCACCGGGCCAGACGGTGGGCTTCGTTGTATTCCTCATCAATACATACCTTACCCTATTTCCGGAGGGGCTTTTATAGCCAATCAAATGATCAATCAAGGAAACCCTTATGCGGAATCAGATTAAGTCGGCTCTCTTTGCTGCGCAAAGCATGTTTCAGAAATCAGCCCATTAAGATAAATGTAGTTGTCACACAAGCAATTTTTAATTTTTTGTCATATGGAATTATTTCAGGGGGGAAAATGCCGTGAAACGCACAGTGCATTCAGGATTAGGACTGATATATGTCGGTTTAAGCCTAATCAATTGTGTTTTAATGTCTTGCTATAGCATTCATCTAATTGCAGTCTATTTTTTTCGGAGGCTACTCTGCTGTTGTCCTTGATGGGGATTTATTTTAACCCTTTTTAACACAATTTTCCTGCGACATTCCTGCGTCTCCCCCTCCTACGGAGCCCATTTCAGCACCGTGTCAGTAGACAGTTACAATCCTACGACGTCGTGAGTGCAGCGAATGCGCGTTCACGTTAAGAGGAGTTTCGGGAAACGCTCCAAAGAAATTGACGATGGATCGCAAGATCCATCGTGAGAATGATCGTACGAGCGTGGATCCATCGTTATCGGGAAACGGGGCCCTGAAGTGAGCGTGCGTGTTTGTGTTGGTGAAAGTTTAAGAAATGTACAACTGTCGTTTCAGCTCTCTGGTGCTCCCTGCTGGCAGTATCACTATACTGTCCTCATGTTTCACAAAAATAGTTTTGAGAGACGTTGTCAGTTTTTGTATGTTGCTTAAATCCTCCAAAGCGGTTGGCAGTAAACATCAGGTCACGGTACGCCACGGTAGGCCACGGAGGCAATGAGCTCGAGTTTAAAAAGAAAAAGCTTACAGCACCTGGTATTCCCAGGCGGTCTCCCATCCAAGTACTAACCAGGCCCGACCCTGCTTAGCTCCCGAGTTCAGACGAGATCGGGCGTGTTCAGGGTGGTATGGCCGTAAGCAATTAGTTCAGGCGCAAAACCAGGTTTTATACAGTAGCACATAAGGAGTGAGAAAGCGGCTGAGGCTCGACGTTACACTTTTACAAAAACAATCATTAGTTAGATATAAACGGCAGTAATTGATTCAGTAGGACTCCTTATCCATGTAAACGATCATTGTGACATCTGAATTCATTAATTATCTGAAATACACTGCGTGTGCGTGTGATGTTAAATGTTTGAACCAAGGTTAACGGTTAAAGTGTCAGAGAATGGGTGGTGATTTTTTGACGTCCTCCCATGATCTGAAGTGAGCGTGCATGTTTGTGTTGGCGAAAGTTTAAGAAATGTACAACTGTCGGTTCAGCTCTCTGGTGCTCCCTGCTGGCAGTATCACTATACTGTCCTCATGTTTCACAAAAACAGTTTTGAGAGACGTTGTCAGTTTTTGTATGTTGCTTAAATCCTCCAAAGCGGTTGGCAGTAAACATCAGGTCACGGTACACCACGGAGTCAATGAGCTCGAGTTGAAAAAGAAAAAGCTTACAGCACCTGGTATTCCCAGGCGGTCTCCCATCCAAGTACTAACCAGGCCCGACCCTGCTTAGCTTCCGAGATCAGACGAGATCGGGCGTGTTCAGGGTGGTATGGCCGTAAGCAATTAGTGCAGGCGCAAAACCAGGTTTTATACAGTAGCACATAAGGAGTGAGAAAGCTGCTGAGGCTTGACGTTACACTTTTACAAAAACAATCATTAGTTAGATATAAACGGCAGTAATTGATTCAGTAGGACTCCTTATCCATGTAAACGATCATTGTGACATCTGAATTCATTAATTATCTGAAATACACTGCGTGTGCGTGTGATGTTAAATGTTTGAACCAAGGTTAACGGTTAAAGTGTCAGAGAATGGGTGGTGATTTTTTGACGTCCTCCCATGATCTGAAGTGAGCGTGCGTGTTTGTGTTGGTGAAAGTTTAAGAAATGTACAACTGTCGGTTCAGCTCTCTGGTGCTCCCTGCTGGCAGTATCACTATACTGTCCTCATGTTTCACAAAAATAGTTTTGAGAGACGTTGTCAGTTTTTGTATGTTGCTTAAATCCTCCAAAGCGGTTGGCAGTAAACATCAGGTCACGGTACGCCACGGTAGGCCACGGAGTCAATGAGCTCGAGTTGAAAAAGAAAAAGCTTACAGCACCTGGTATTCCCAGGCGGTCTCCCATCCAAGTATTAACCAGGCCCGACCCTGCTTAGCTTCCGAGATCAGACGAGATCGGGCGTGTTTTTTTTTTTTTCTTTTGGTGACACCCGTCACTACTTACAGCAACCTGGGCTTCTGAGGAGGTCTCCCATCCAAGTACTAACCAGGCCCGACCCTGCTTAGCTTCCGAGATCAGACGAGATCGGGCGTGTTCAGGGTGGTGTGGCCGTAAGCAATTAGTGCAGGCGCAAAACCAGGTTTTATACAGTAGCACATAAGGAGTGTGAAAGCTGCTGAGGCTCGACGTTACACTTTTACAAAAACAATCATTAGTTAGATATAAACGGCAGTAATTGATTCAGTAGGACTCCTTATCCATGTAAACGATCATTGTGACATCTGAATTCATTAATTATCTGAAATACACTGCGTGTGCGTGTGATGTTAAATGTTTGAACCAAGGTTAACGGTTAAAGTGTCAGAGAATGGGTGGTGATTTTTTGACGTCCTCCCATGATCTGAAGTGAGCGTGCGTGTTTGTGTTGGTGAAAGTTTAAGAAATGTACAACTGTCGGTTCAGCTCTCTGGTGCTCCCTGCTGGCAGTATCACTATACTGTCCTCATGTTTCACAAAAATAGTTTTGAGAGACGTTGTCAGTTTTTGTATGTTGCTTAAATCCTCCAAAGCGGTTGGCAGTAAACATCAGGTCACGGTACGCCACGGTAGGCCACGGAGTCAATGAGCTCGAGTTGAAAAAGAAAATAGCTTACAGCACCTGGTATTCCCAGGCGGTCTCCCATCCAAGTACTAACCATGCCCGACCCTGCTTAGCTTCCGAGATCAGACGAGATCGGGCGTGTTCAGGGTGGTATGGCCGTAAGCAATTAGTGCAGGCGCAAAACCAGGTTTTATACAGTAGCACATAAGGAGTGAGAAAGCTGCTGAGGCTCGACGTTACACTCTTACAAAAACAATCATTAGTTAGATATAAACGGCAGTAATTGATTCAGTAGGACTCCTTATCCATGTAAACGATCATTGTGACATCTGAATTCATTAATTATCTGAAATACACTGCGTGTGCGTGTGATGTTAAATGTTTGAACCAAGGTTAACGGTTAAAGTGTCAGAGAATGGGTGGTGATTTTTTGACGTCCTCCCATGATCTGAAGTGAGCGTGCGTGTTTGTGTTGGTGAAAGTTTAAGAAATGTACAACTGTCGGTTCAGCTCTCTGGTGCTCCCTGCTGGCAGTATCACTATACTGTCCTCATGTTTCACAAAAATAGTTTTGAGAGACGTTGTCAGTTTTTGTATGTTGCTTAAATCCTCCAAAGCGGTTGGCAGTAAACATCAGGTCACGGTACGCCACGGTAGGCCACGGAGTCAATGAGCTCGAGTTGAAAAAGAAAAAGCTTACAGCACCTGGTATTCCCAGGCGGTCTCCCATCCAAGTACTAACCAGGCCCGACCCTGCTTAGCTTCCGAGATCAGACGAGATCGGGCGTGTTCAGGGTGGTATGGCCGTAAGCAATTAGTGCAGGCGCAAAACCAGGTTTTATACAGTAGCACATAAGGAGTGAGAAAGCTGCTGAGGCTCGACGTTACACTTTTACAAAAACAATCATTAGTTAGATATAAACGGCAGTAATTGATTCAGTAGGACTCCTTATCCATGTAAACGATCATTGTGACATCTGAATTCATTAATTATCTGAAATACACTGCGTGTGCGTGTGATGTTAAATGTTTGAACCAAGGTTAACGGTTAAAGTGTCAGAGAATGGGTGGTGATTTTTTGACGTCCTCCCATGATCTGAAGTGAGCGTGCGTGTTTGTGTTGGTGAAAGTTTAAGAAATGTACAACTGTCGGTTCAGCTCTCTGGTGCTCCCTGCTGGCAGTATCACTATACTGTCCTCATGTTTCACAAAAATAGTTTTGAGAGACGTTGTCAGTTTTTGTATGTTGCTTAAATCCTCCAAAGCGGTTGGCAGTAAACATCAGGTCACGGTACGCCACGGTAGGCCACGGAGTCAATGAGCTCGAGTTGAAAAAGAAAATGCTTACAGCACCTGGTATTCCCAGGCGGTCTCCCATCCAAGTACTAACCAGGCCCGACCCTGCTTAGCTTCCGAGATCAGACGAGATCGGGCGTGTTCAGGGTGGTATGGCCGTAAGCAATTAGTGCAGGCGCAAAACCAGGATTTATACAGTAGCACATAAGGAGTGAGAAAGCTGCTGAGGCTCGACGTTACACTTTTACAAAAACAATCATTAGTTAGATATAAACGGCAGTAATTGATTCAGTAGGACTCCTTATCCATGTAAACGATCATTGTGACATCTGAATTCATTAATTATCTGAAATACACTGCGTGTGCGTGTGATGTTAAATGTTTGAACCAAGGTTAACGGTTAAAGTGTCAGAGAATGGGTGGTGATTTTTTGACGTCCTCCCATGATCTGAAGTGAGCGTGCGTGTTTGTGTTGGTGAAAGTTTAAGAAATGTACAACTGTCGGTTCAGCTCTCTGGTGCTCCCTGCTGGCAGTATCACTATACTGTCCTCATGTTTCACAAAAACTAGTTTTGAGAGACGTTGTCAGTTTTTGTATGTTGCTTAAATCCTCCAAAGCGGTTGGCAGTAAACATCAGGTCACGGTACGCCACGGAGTCAATGAGCTCGAGTTGAAAAAGAAAAAGCTTACAGCACCTGGTATTCCCAGGCGGTCTCCCATCCAAGTACTAACCAGGCCCGACCCTGCTTAGCTTCCGAGATCAGACGAGATCGGGCGTGTTCAGGGTGGTATGGCCGTAAGCAACTAGTGCAGGCGCAAAACCAGGTTTTATACAGTAGCACATAAGGAGTGATAAAGCTGCTGAGGCTTGACGTTACACTCTTACAAAAACAATCATTAGTTAGATATAAACGGCAGTAATTGATTCAGTAGGACTCCTTATCCATGTAAACGATCATTGTGACATCTGAATTCATTAATTATCTGAAATACACTGCGTGTGCGTGTGATGTTAAATGTTTGAACCAAGGTTAACGGTTAAAGTGTCAGAGAATGGGTGGTGATTTTTTGACGTCCTCCCATGATCTGAAGTGAGCGTGCGTGTTTGTGTTGGTGAAAGTTTAAGAAATGTACAACTGTCGGTTCAGCTCTCTGGTGCTCCCTGCTGGCAGTATCACTATACTGTCCTCATGTTTCACAAAAACAGTTTTGAGAGACGTTGTCAGTTTTTGTATGTTGCTTAAATCCTCCAAAGCGGTTGGCAGTAAACATCAGGTCACGGTACGCCACGGTAGGCCGAGTCAATGAGCTCGAGTTGAAAAAGAAAAAGCTTAGCAGCACCTGGTATTCCCAGGCGGATCTCCCATCCAAGTACTAACCAGGCCCGACCCTGCTTAGCTTCCGAGATCAGACGAGATCGGGCGTGTTCAGGGTGGTATGGCCGTAAGCAATTAGTGCAGGCGCAAAACCAGGTTTTATACAGTAGCACATAAGGAGTGAGAAAGCTGCTGAGGCTCGACGTTACACTCTTACAAAAACAATCATTAGTTAGATATAAACGGCAGTAATTGATTCAGTAGGACTCCTTATCCATGTAAACGATCATTGTGACATCTGAATTCATTAATTATCTGAAATACACTGCGTGTGCGTGTGATGTTAAATGTTTGAACCAAGGTTAACGGTTAAAGTGTCAGAGAATGGGTGGTGATTTTTTGACGTCCTCCCATGATCTGAAGTGAGCGTGCGTGTTTGTGTTGGTGAAAGTTTAAGAAATGTACAACTGTCGGTTCAGCTCTCTGGTGCTCCCTGCTGGCAGTATCACTATACTGTCCTCATGTTTCACAAAAATAGTTTTGAGAGACGTTGTCAGTTTTTGTATGTTGCTTAAATCCTCCAAAGCGGTTGGCAGTAAACATCAGGTCACGGTACGCCACGGTAGGCCACGGAGTCAATGAGCTCGAGTTGAAAAAGAAAAAGCTTACAGCACCTGGTATTCCCAGGCGGTCTCCCATCCAAGTACTAACCAGGCCCGACCCTGCTTAGCTTCCGAGATCAGACGAGATCGGGCGTGTTCAGGGTGGTATGGCCGTAAGCAATTAGTGCAGGCGCAAAACCAGGTTTTATACAGTAGCACATAAGGAGTGAGAAAGCTGCTGAGGCTCGACGTTACACTTTTACAAAAACAATCATTAGTTAGATATAAACGGCAGTAATTGATTCAGTAGGACTCCTTATCCATGTAAACGATCATTGTGACATCTGAATTCATTAATTATCTGAAATACACTGCGTGTGCGTGTGATGTTAAATGTTTGAACCAAGGTTAACGGTTAAAGTGTCAGAGAATGGGTGGTGATTTTTTGACGTCCTCCCATGATCTGAAGTGAGCGTGCGTGTTTGTGTTGGTGAAAGTTTAAGAAATGTACAACTGTCGGTTCAGCTCTCTGGTGCTCCCTGCTGGCAGTATCACTATACTGTCCTCATGTTTCACAAAAATAGTTTTGAGAGACGTTGTCAGTTTTTGTATGTTGCTTAAATCCTCCAAAGCGGTTGGCAGTAAACATCAGGTCACGGTACGCCACGGTAGGCCACGGAGTCAATGAGCTCGAGTTGAAAAAGAAATAGCTTACAGCACCTGGTATTCCCAGGCGGTCTCCCATCCAAGTACTAACCAGGCCCGACCCTGCTTAGCTTCCGAGATCAGACGAGATCGGGCGTGTTCAGGGTGGTATGGCCGTAAGCAATTAGTGCAGGCGCAAAACCAGGTTTTATACAGTAGCACATAAGGAGTGAGAAAGCTGCTGAGGCTCGACGTTACACTTTTACAAAAACAATCATTAGTTAGATATAAACGGCAGTAATTGATTCAGTAGGACTCCTTATCCATGTAAACGATCATTGTGACATCTGAATTCATTAATTATCTGAAATACACTGCGTGTGCGTGTGATGTTAAATGTTTGAACCAAGGTTAACGGTTAAAGTGTCAGAGAATGGGTGGTGATTTTTTGACGTCCTCCCATGATCTGAAGTGAGCGTGCGTGTTTGTGTTGGTGAAAGTTTAAGAAATGTACAACTGTCGGTTCAGCTCTCTGGTGCTCCCTGCTGGCAGTATCACTATACTGTCCTCATGTTTCACAAAAATAGTTTTGAGAGACGTTGTCAGTTTTTGTATGTTGCTTAAATCCTCCAAAGCGGTTGGCAGTAAACATCAGGTCACGGTACGCCACGGTAGGCCACGGAGTCAATGAGCTCGAGTTGAAAAAGAAAAAGCTTACAGCACCTGGTATTCCCAGGCAGGCTCCCATCCAAGTACTAACCAGGCCCGACCCTGCTTAGCTTCCGAGATCAGACGAGATCGGGCGTGTTCAGGGTGGTATGGCCGTAAGCAATTAGTGCAGGCGCAAAACCAGGTTTTATACAGTAGCACATAAGGAGTGAGAAAGCTGCTGAGGCTCGACGTTACACTTTTACAAAAACAATCATTAGTTAGATATAAACGGCAGTAATTGATTCAGTAGGACTCCTTATCCATGTAAACGATCATTGTGACATCTGAATTCATTAATTATCTGAAATACACTGCGTGTGCGTGTGATGTTAAATGTTTGAACCAAGGTTAACGGTTAAAGTGTCAGAGAATGGGTGGTGATTTTTTGACGTCCTCCCATGATCTGAAGTGAGCGTGCGTGTTTGTGTTGGTGAAAGTTTAAGAAATGTACAACTGTCGGTTCAGCTCTCTGGTGCTCCCTGCTGGCAGTATCACTATACTGTCCTCATGTTTCACAAAAATAGTTTTGAGAGACGTTGTCAGTTTTTGTATGTTGCTTAAATCCTCCAAAGCGGTTGGCAGTAAACATCAGGTCACGGTACGCCACGGTAGGCCACGGAGTCAATGAGCTCGAGTTGAAAAAGAAAATGCTTACAGCACCTGGTATTCCCAGGCGGTCTCCCATCCAAGTACTAACCAGGCCCGACCCTGCTTAGCTTCCGAGATCAGACGAGATCGGGCGTGTTCAGGGTGGTATGGCCGTAAGCAATTAGTGCAGGCGCAAAACCAGGTTTTATACAGTAGCACATAAGGAGTGAGAAAGCTGCTGAGGCTCGACGTTACACTCTTACAAAAACAATCATTAGTTAGATATAAACGGCAGTAATTGATTCAGTAGGACTCCTTATCCATGTAAACGATCATTGTGACATCTG
Organism: Gadus chalcogrammus; assembly: GCF_026213295.1. Lineage (NCBI taxonomy): Eukaryota > Metazoa > Chordata > Actinopteri > Gadiformes > Gadidae > Gadus > Gadus chalcogrammus. The sequence continues at coordinate 6,555,297 of NC_079423.1, read as the reverse complement.
AATTCATTAATTATCTGAAATACACTGCGTGTGCGTGTGATGTTAAATGTTTGAACCAAGGTTAACGGTTAAAGTGTCAGAGAATGGGTGGTGATTTTTTGACGTCCTCCCATGATCTGAAGTGAGCGTGCGTGTTTGTGTTGGTGAAAGTTTAAGAAATGTACAACTGTCGGTTCAGCTCTCTGGTGCTCCCTGCTGGCAGTATCACTATACTGTCCTCATGTTTCACAAAAATAGTTTTGAGAGACGTTGTCAGTTTTTGTATGTTGCTTAAATCCTCCAAAGCGGTTGGCAGTAAACATCAGGTCACGGTACGCCACGGTAGGCCACGGAGTCAATGAGCTCGAGTTGAAAAAGAAAAAGCTTACAGCACCTGGTATTCCCAGGCGGTCTCCCATCCAAGTACTAACCAGGCCCGACCCTGCTTAGCTTCCGAGATCAGACGAGATCGGGCGTGTTCAGGGTGGTATGGCCGTAAGCAATTAGTGCAGGCGCAAAACCAGGTTTTATACAGTAGCACATAAGGAGTGAGAAAGCTGCTGAGGCTCGACGTTACACTTTTACAAAAACAATCATTAGTTAGATATAAACGGCAGTAATTGATTCAGTAGGACTCCTTATCCATGTAAACGATCATTGTGACATCTGAATTCATTAATTATCTGAAATACACTGCGTGTGCGTGTGATGTTAAATGTTTGAACCAAGGTTAACGGTTAAAGTGTCAGAGAATGGGTGGTGATTTTTTGACGTCCTCCCATGATCTGAAGTGAGCGTGCGTGTTTGTGTTGGTGAAAGTTTAAGAAATGTACAACTGTCGGTTCAGCTCTCTGGTGCTCCCTGCTGGCAGTATCACTATACTGTCCTCATGTTTCACAAAAATAGTTTTGAGAGACGTTGTCAGTTTTTGTATGTTGCTTAAATCCTCCAAAGCGGTTGGCAGTAAACATCAGGTCACGGTACGCCACGGTAGGCCACGGAGGCAATGAGCTCGAGTTGAAAAAGAAATAGCTTACAGCACCTGGTATTCCCAGGCGGTCTCCCATCCAAGTACTAACCAGGCCCGACCCTGCTTAGCTTCCGAGATCAGACGAGATCGGGCGTGTTCAGGGTGGTATGGCCGTAAGCAATTAGTGCAGGCGCAAAACCAGGTTTTATACAGTAGCACATAAGGAGTGAGAAAGCTGCTGAGGCTCGACGTTACACTTTTACAAAAACAATCATTAGTTAGATATAAACGGCAGTAATTGATTCAGTAGGACTCCTTATCCATGTAAACGATCATTGTGACATCTGAATTCATTAATTATCTGAAATACACTGCGTGTGCGTGTGATGTTAAATGTTTGAACCAAGGTTAACGGTTAAAGTGTCAGAGAATGGGTGGTGATTTTTTGACGTCCTCCCATGATCTGAAGTGAGCGTGCGTGTTTGTGTTGGTGAAAGTTTAAGAAATGTACAACTGTCGGTTCAGCTCTCTGGTGCTCCCTGCTGGCAGTATCACTATACTGTCCTCATGTTTCACAAAAATAGTTTTGAGAGACGTTGTCAGTTTTTGTATGTTGCTTAAATCCTCCAAAGCGGTTGGCAGTAAACATCAGGTCACGGTACGCCACGGTAGGCCACGGAGTCAATGAGCTCGAGTTGAAAAAGAAAAGCTTACAGCACCTGGTATTCCCAGGCGGTCTCCCATCCAAGTACTAACCAGGCCCGACCCTGCTTAGCTTCCGAGATCAGACGAGATCGGGCGTGTTCAGGGTGGTATGGCCGTAAGCAATTAGTGCAGGCGCAAAACCAGGTTTTATACAGTAGCACATAAGGAGTGAGAAAGCTGCTGAGGCTCGACGTTACACTTTTACAAAAACAATCATTAGTTAGATATAAACGGCAGTAATTGATTCAGTAGGACTCCTTATCCATGTAAACGATCATTGTGACATCTGAATTCATTAATTATCTGAAATACACTGCGTGTGCGTGTGATGTTAAATGTTTGAACCAAGGTTAACGGTTAAAGTGTCAGAGAATGGGTGGTGATTTTTTGACGTCCTCCCATGATCTGAAGTGAGCGTGCGTGTTTGTGTTGGTGAAAGTTTAAGAAATGTACAACTGTCGGTTCAGCTCTCTGGTGCTCCCTGCTGGCAGTATCACTATACTGTCCTCATGTTTCACAAAATAGTTTTGAGAGACGTTGTCAGTTTTTGTATGTTGCTTAAATCCTCCAAAGCGGTTGGCAGTAAACATCAGGTCACGGTACGCCACGGTAGGCCACGGAGTCAATGAGCTCGAGTTGAAAAAGAAAAAGCTTACAGCACCTGGTATTCCCAGGCGGTCTCCCATCCAAGTACTAACCAGGCCCGACCCTGCTTAGCTTCCGAGATCAGACGAGATCGGGCGTGTTCAGGGTGGTATGGCCGTAAGCAATTAGTGCAGGCGCAAAACCAGGTTTTATACAGTAGCACATAAGGAGTGAGAAAGCTGCTGAGGCTCGACGTTACACTCTTACAAAAACAATCATTAGTTAGATATAAACGGCAGTAATTGATTCAGTAGGACTCCTTATCCATGTAAACGATCATTGTGACATCTGAATTCATTAATTATCTGAAATACACTGCGTGTGCGTGTGATGTTAAATGTTTGAACCAAGGTTAACGGTTAAAGTGTCAGAGAATGGGTGGTGATTTTTTGACGTCCTCCCATGATCTGAAGTGAGCGTGCGTGTTTGTGTTGGTGAAAGTTTAAGAAATGTACAACTGTCGGTTCAGCTCTCTGGTGCTCCCTGCTGGCAGTATCACTATACTGTCCTCATGTTTCACAAAAATAGTTTTGAGAGACGTTGTCAGTTTTTGTATGTTGCTTAAATCCTCCAAAGCGGTTGGCAGTAAACATCAGGTCACGGTACGCCACGGAGGCACGGAGGCAATGAGCTCGAGTTGAAAAAGAAAAAGCTTACAGCACCTGGTATTCCCAGGCGGTCTCCCATCCAAGTACTAACCAGGCCCGACCCTGCTTAGCTTCCGAGATCAGACGAGATCGGGCGTGTTCAGGGTGGTATGGCCGTAAGCAATTAGTGCAGGCGCAAAACCAGGTTTTATACAGTAGCACATAAGGAGTGAGAAAGCTGCTGAGGCTCGACGTTACACTCTTACAAAAACAATCATTAGTTAGATATAAACGGCAGTAATTGATTCAGTAGGACTCCTTATCCATGTAAACGATCATTGTGACATCTGAATTCATTAATTATCTGAAATACACTGCGTGTGCGTGTGATGTTAAATGTTTGAACCAAGGTTAACGGTTAAAGTGTCAGAGAATGGGTGGTGATTTTTTGACGTCCTCCCATGATCTGAAGTGAGCGTGCGTGTTTGTGTTGGTGAAAGTTTAAGAAATGTACAACTGTCGGTTCAGCTCTCTGGTGCTCCCTGCTGGCAGTATCACTATACTGTCCTCATGTTTCACAAAAATAGTTTTGAGAGACGTTGTCAGTTTTTGTATGTTGCTTAAATCCTCCAAAGCGGTTGGCAGTAAACATCAGGTCACGGTACGCCACGGTAGGCCACGGAGGCAATGAGCTCGAGTTGAAAAAGAAAAAGCTTACAGCACCTGGTATTCCCAGGCGGTCTCCCATCCAAGTACTAACCAGGCCCGACCCTGCTTAGCTTCCGAGATCAGACGAGATCGGGCGTGTTCAGGGTGGTATGGCCGTAAGCAATTAGTGCAGGCGCAAAACCAGGTTTTATACAGTAGCACATAAGGAGTGAGAAAGCTGCTGAGGCTCGACGTTACACTTTTACAAAAACAATCATTAGTTAGATATAAACGGCAGTAATTGATTCAGTAGGACTCCTTATCCATGTAAACGATCATTGTGACATCTGAATTCATTAATTATCTGAAATACACTGCGTGTGCGTGTGATGTTAAATGTTTGAACCAAGGTTAACGGTTAAAGTGTCAGAGAATGGGTGGTGATTTTTTGACGTCCTCCCATGATCTGAAGTGAGCGTGCGTGTTTGTGTTGGTGAAAGTTTAAGAAATGTACAACTGTCGGTTCAGCTCTCTGGTGCTCCCTGCTGGCAGTATCACTATACTGTCCTCATGTTTCACAAAAATAGTTTTGAGAGACGTTGTCAGTTTTTGTATGTTGCTTAAATCCTCCAAAGCGGTTGGCAGTAAACATCAGGTCACGGTACGCCACGGTAGGCCACGGAGTCAATGAGCTCGAGTTGAAAAAGAAAAAGCTTACAGCACCTGGTATTCCCAGGCGGTCTCCCATCCAAGTACTAACCAGGCCCGACCCTGCTTAGCTTCCGAGATCAGACGAGATCGGGCGTGTTCAGGGTGGTATGGCCGTAAGCAATTAGTGCAGGCGCAAAACCAGGTTTTATACAGTAGCACATAAGGAGTGAGAAAGCTGCTGAGGCTCGACGTTACACTCTTACAAAAACAATCATTAGTTAGATATAAACGGCAGTAATTGATTCAGTAGGACTCCTTATCCATGTAAACGATCATTGTGACATCTGAATTCATTAATTATCTGAAATACACTGCGTGTGCGTGTGATGTTAAATGTTTGAACCAAGGTTAACGGTTAAAGTGTCAGAGAATGGGTGGTGATTTTTTGACGTCCTCCCATGATCTGAAGTGAGCGTGCGTGTTTGTGTTGGTGAAAGTTTAAGAAATGTACAACTGTCGGTTCAGCTCTCTGGTGCTCCCTGCTGGCAGTATCACTATACTGTCCTCATGTTTCACAAAAATAGTTTTGAGAGACGTTGTCAGTTTTTGTATGTTGCTTAAATCCTCCAAAGCGGTTGGCAGTAAACATCAGGTCACGGTACGCCACGGTAGGCCACGGAGTCAATGAGCTCGAGTTGAAAAAGAAAAAGCTTACAGCACCTGGTATTCCCAGGCGGTCTCCCATCCAAGTACTAACCAGGCCCGACCCTGCTTAGCTTCCGAGATCAGACGAGATCGGGCGTGTTCAGGGTGGTATGGCCGTAAGCAATTAGTGCAGGCGCAAAACCAGGTTTTATACAGTAGCACATAAGGAGTGAGAAAGCTGCTGAGGCTCGACGTTACACTTTACAAAAACAATCATTAGTTAGATATAAACGGCAGTAATTGATTCAGTAGGACTCCTTATCCATGTAAACGATCATTGTGACATCTGAATTCATTAATTATCTGAAATACACTGCGTGTGCGTGTGATGTTAAATGTTTGAACCAAGGTTAACGGTTAAAGTGTCAGAGAATGGGTGGTGATTTTTTGACGTCCTCCCATGATCTGAAGTGAGCGTGCGTGTTTGTGTTGGTGAAAGTTTAAGAAATGTACAACTGTCGGTTCAGCTCTCTGGTGCTCCCTGCTGGCAGTATCACTATACTGTCCTCATGTTTCACAAAAATAGTTTTGAGAGACGTTGTCAGTTTTTGTATGTTGCTTAAATCCTCCAAAGCGGTTGGCAGTAAACATCAGGTCACGGTACGCCACGGTAGGCCACGGAGGCAATGAGCTCGAGTTGAAAAAGAAAAAGCTTACAGCACCTGGTATTCCCAGGCGGTCTCCCATCCAAGTACTAACCAGGCCCGACCCTGCTTAGCTTCCGAGATCAGACGAGATCGGGCGTGTTCAGGGTGGTATGGCCGTAAGCAATTAGTGCAGGCGCAAAACCAGGTTTTATACAGTAGCACATAAGGAGTGAGAAAGCTGCTGAGGCTCGACGTTACACTCTTACAAAAACAATCATTAGTTAGATATAAACGGCAGTAATTGATTCAGTAGGACTCCTTATCCATGTAAACGATCATTGTGACATCTGAATTCATTAATTATCTGAAATACACTGCGTGTGCGTGTGATGTTAAATGTTTGAACCAAGGTTAACGGTTAAAGTGTCAGAGAATGGGTGGTGATTTTTTGACGTCCTCCCATGATCTGAAGTGAGCGTGCGTGTTTGTGTTGGTGAAAGTTTAAGAAATGTACAACTGTCGGTTCAGCTCTCTGGTGCTCCCTGCTGGCAGTATCACTATACTGTCCTCATGTTTCACAAAAATAGTTTTGAGAGACGTTGTCAGTTTTTGTATGTTGCTTAAATCCTCCAAAGCGGTTGGCAGTAAACATCAGGTCACGGTACGCCACGGTAGGCCACGGAGTCAATGAGCTCGAGTTGAAAAAGAAAAAGCTTACAGCACCTGGTATTCCCAGGCGGTCTCCCATCCAAGTACTAACCAGGCCCGACCCTGCTTAGCTTCCGAGATCAGACGAGATCGGGCGTGTTCAGGGTGGTATGGCCGTAAGCAATTAGTGCAGGCGCAAAACCAGGTTTTATACAGTAGCACATAAGGAGTGAGAAAGCTGCTGAGGCTCGACGTTACACTTTTACAAAAACAATCATTAGTTAGATATAAACGGCAGTAATTGATTCAGTAGGACTCCTTATCCATGTAAACGATCATTGTGACATCTGAATTCATTAATTATCTGAAATACACTGCGTGTGCGTGTGATGTTAAATGTTTGAACCAAGGTTAACGGTTAAAGTGTCAGAGAATGGGTGGTGATTTTTTGACGTCCTCCCATGATCTGAAGTGAGCGTGCGTGTTTGTGTTGGTGAAAGTTTAAGAAATGTACAACTGTCGGTTCAGCTCTCTGGTGCTCCCTGCTGGCAGTATCACTATACTGTCCTCATGTTTCACAAAAATAGTTTTGAGAGACGTTGTCAGTTTTTGTATGTTGCTTAAATCCTCCAAAGCGGTTGGCAGTAAACATCAGGTCACGGTACGCCACGGTAGGCCACGGAGTCAATGAGCTCGAGTTGAAAAAGAAAAAGCTTACAGCACCTGGTATTCCCAGGCGGTCTCCCATCCAAGTACTAACCAGGCCCGACCCTGCTTAGCTTCCGAGATCAGACGAGATCGGGCGTGTTCAGGGTGGTATGGCCGTAAGCAATTAGTGCAGGCGCAAAACCAGGTTTTATACAGTAGCACATAAGGAGTGAGAAAGCTGCTGAGGCTCGACGTTACACTTTTACAAAAACAATCATTAGTTAGATATAAACGGCAGTAATTGATTCAGTAGGACTCCTTATCCATGTAAACGATCATTGTGACATCTGAATTCATTAATTATCTGAAATACACTGCGTGTGCGTGTGATGTTAAATGTTTGAACCAAGGTTAACGGTTAAAGTGTCAGAGAATGGGTGGTGATTTTTTGACGTCCTCCATGATCTGAAGTGAGCGTGCGTGTTTGTGTTGGTGAAAGTTTAAGAAATGTACAACTGTCGGTTCAGCTCTCTGGTGCTCCCTGCTGGCAGTATCACTATACTGTCCTCATGTTTCACAAAAATAGTTTTGAGAGACGTTGTCAGTTTTTGTATGTTGCTTAAATCCTCCAAAGCGGTTGGCAGTAAACATCAGGTCACGGTACGCCACGGTAGGCCACGGAGGCAATGAGCTCGAGTTGAAAAAGAAAAGCTTACAGCACCTGGTATTCCCAGGCGGTCTCCCATCCAAGTACTAACCAGGCCCGACCCTGCTTAGCTTCCGAGATCAGACGAGATCGGGCGTGTTCAGGGTGGTATGGCCGTAAGCAATTAGTGCAGGCGCAAAACCAGGTTTTATACAGTAGCACATAAGGAGTGAGAAAGCTGCTGAGGCTCGACGTTACACTCTTACAAAAACAATCATTAGTTAGATATAAACGGCAGTAATTGATTCAGTAGGACTCCTTATCCATGTAAACGATCATTGTGACATCTGAATTCATTAATTATCTGAAATACACTGCGTGTGCGTGTGATGTTAAATGTTTGAACCAAGGTTAACGGTTAAAGTGTCAGAGAATGGGTGGTGATTTTTGACGTCCTCCCATGATCTGAAGTGAGCGTGCGTGTTTGTGTTGGTGAAAGTTTAAGAAATGTACAACTGTCGGTTCAGCTCTCTGGTGCTCCCTGCTGGCAGTATCACTATACTGTCCTCATGTTTCACAAAAATAGTTTTGAGAGACGTTGTCAGTTTTTGTATGTTGCTTAAATCCTCCAAAGCGGTTGGCAGTAAACATCAGGTCACGGTACGCCACGGTAGGCCACGGAGTCAATGAGCTCGAGTTGAAAAAGAAAAGCTTACAGCACCTGGTATTCCCAGGCGGTCTCCCATCCAAGTACTAACCAGGCCCGACCCTGCTTAGCTTCCGAGATCAGACGAGATCGGGCGTGTTCAGGGTGGTATGGCCGTAAGCAATTAGTGCAGGCGCAAAACCAGGTTTTATACAGTAGCACATAAGGAGTGAGAAAGCTGCTGAGGCTCGACGTTACACTTTACAAAAACAATCATTAGTTAGATATAAACGGCAGTAATTGATTCAGTAGGACTCCTTATCCATGTAAACGATCATTGTGACATCTGAATTCATTAATTATCTGAAATACACTGCGTGTGCGTGTGATGTTAAATGTTTGAACCAAGGTTAACGGTTAAAGTGTCAGAGAATGGGTGGTGATTTTTTGACGTCCTCCCATGATCTGAAGTGAGCGTGCGTGTTTGTGTTGGTGAAAGTTTAAGAAATGTACAACTGTCGGTTCAGCTCTCTGGTGCTCCCTGCTGGCAGTATCACTATACTGTCCTCATGTTTCACAAAAATAGTTTTGAGAGACGTTGTCAGTTTTTGTATGTTGCTTAAATCCTCCAAAGCGGTTGGCAGTAAACATCAGGTCACGGTACGCCACGGTAGGCCACGGAGTCAATGAGCTCGAGTTGAAAAAGAAAAAGCTTACAGCACCTGGTATTCCCAGGCGGTCTCCCATCCAAGTACTAACCAGGCCCGACCCTGCTTAGCTTCCGAGATCAGACGAGATCGGGCGTGTTCAGGGTGGTATGGCCGTAAGCAATTAGTGCAGGCGCAAAACCAGGTTTTATACAGTAGCACATAAGGAGTGAGAAAGCTGCTGAGGCTCGACGTTACACTTTTACAAAAACAATCATTAGTTAGATATAAACGGCAGTAATTGATTCAGTAGGACTCCTTATCCATGTAAACGATCATTGTGACATCTGAATTCATTAATTATCTGAAATACACTGCGTGTGCGTGTGATGTTAAATGTTTGAACCAAGGTTAACGGTTAAAGTGTCAGAGAATGGGTGGTGATTTTTTGACGTCCTCCCATGATCTGAAGTGAGCGTGCGTGTTTGTGTTGGTGAAAGTTTAAGAAATGTACAACTGTCGGTTCAGCTCTCTGGTGCTCCCTGCTGGCAGTATCACTATACTGTCCTCATGTTTCACAAAAATAGTTTTGAGAGACGTTGTCAGTTTTTGTATGTTGCTTAAATCCTCCAAAGCGGTTGGCAGTAAACATCAGGTCACGGTACGCCACGGTAGGCCACGGAGTCAATGAGCTCGAGTTGAAAAAGAAAAAGCTTACAGCACCTGGTATTCCCAGGCGGTCTCCCATCCAAGTACTAACCAGGCCCGACCCTGCTTAGCTTCCGAGATCAGACGAGATCGGGCGTGTTCAGGGTGGTATGGCCGTAAGCAATTAGTGCAGGCGCAAAACCAGGTTTTATACAGTAGCACATAAGGAGTGAGAAAGCTGCTGAGGCTCGACGTTACACTTTTACAAAAACAATCATTAGTTAGATATAAACGGCAGTAATTGATTCAGTAGGACTCCTTATCCATGTAAACGATCATTGTGACATCTGAATTCATTAATTATCTGAAATACACTGCGTGTGCGTGTGATGTTAAATGTTTGAACCAAGGTTAACGGTTAAAGTGTCAGAGAATGGGTGGTGATTTTTTGACGTCCTCCCATGATCTGAAGTGAGCGTGCGTGTTTGTGTTGGTGAAAGTTTAAGAAATGTACAACTGTCGGTTCAGCTCTCTGGTGCTCCCTGCTGGCAGTATCACTATACTGTCCTCATGTTTCACAAAAATAGTTTTGAGAGACGTTGTCAGTTTTTGTATGTTGCTTAAATCCTCCAAAGCGGTTGGCAGTAAACATCAGGTCACGGTACGCCACGGTAGGCCACGGAGTCAATGAGCTCGAGTTGAAAAAGAAAAAGCTTACAGCACCTGGTATTCCCAGGCGGTCTCCCATCCAAGTACTAACCAGGCCCGACCCTGCTTAGCTTCCGAGATCAGACGAGATCGGGCGTGTTCAGGGTGGTATGGCCGTAAGCAATTAGTGCAGGCGCAAAACAGGTTTATACAGTAGCACATAAGGAGTGAGAAAGCTGCTGAGGCTCGACGTTACACTTTTACAAAAACAATCATTAGTTAGATATAAACGGCAGTAATTGATTCAGTAGGACTCCTTATCCATGTAAACGATCATTGTGACATCTGAATTCATTAATTATCTGAAATACACTGCGTGTGCGTGTGATGTTAAATGTTTGAACCAAGGTTAACGGTTAAAGTGTCAGAGAATGGGTGGTGATTTTTGACGTCCTCCCATGATCTGAAGTGAGCGTGCGTGTTTGTGTTGGTGAAAGTTTAAGAAATGTACAACTGTCGGTTCAGCTCTCTGGTGCTCCCTGCTGGCAGTATCACTATACTGTCCTCATGTTTCACAAAAATAGTTTTGAGAGACGTTGTCAGTTTTTGTATGTTGCTTAAATCCTCCAAAGCGGTTGGCAGTAAACATCAGGTCACGGTACGCCACGGTAGGCCACGGAGTCAATGAGCTCGAGTTGAAAAAGAAAAAGCTTACAGCACCTGGTATTCCCAGGCGGTCTCCCATCCAAGTACTAACCAGGCCCGACCCTGCTTAGCTTCCGAGATCAGACGAGATCGGGCGTGTTCAGGGTGGTATGGCCGTAAGCAATTAGTGCAGGCGCAAAACCAGGTTTTATACAGTAGCACATAAGGAGTGAGAAAGCTGCTGAGGCTCGACGTTACACTTTTACAAAAACAATCATTAGTTAGATATAAACGGCAGTAATTGATTCAGTAGGACTCCTTATCCATGTAAACGATCATTGTGACATCTGAATTCATTAATTATCTGAAATACACTGCGTGTGCGTGTGATGTTAAATGTTTGAACCAAGGTTAACGGTTAAAGTGTCAGAGAATGGGTGGTGATTTTTTGACGTCCTCCCATGATCTGAAGTGAGCGTGCGTGTTTGTGTTGGTGAAAGTTTAAGAAATGTACAACTGTCGGTTCAGCTCTCTGGTGCTCCCTGCTGGCAGTATCACTATACTGTCCTCATGTTTCACAAAAATAGTTTTGAGAGACGTTGTCAGTTTTTGTATGTTGCTTAAATCCTCCAAAGCGGTTGGCAGTAAACATCAGGTCACGGTACGCCACGGTAGGCCACGGAGTCAATGAGCTCGAGTTGAAAAAGAAAAAGCTTACAGCACCTGGTATTCCCAGGCGGTCTCCCATCCAAGTACTAACCAGGCCCGACCCTGCTTAGCTTCCGAGATCAGACGAGATCGGGCGTGTTCAGGGTGGTATGGCCGTAAGCAATTAGTGCAGGCGCAAAACCAGGTTTTATACAGTAGCACATAAGGAGTGAGAAAGCTGCTGAGGCTCGACGTTACACTCTTACAAAAACAATCATTAGTTAGATATAAACGGCAGTAATTGATTCAGTAGGAACTCCTTATCCATGTAAACGATCATTGTGACATCTGAATTCATTAATTATCTGAAATACACTGCGTGTGCGTGTGATGTTAAATGTTTGAACCAAGGTTAACGGTTAAAGTGTCAGAGAATGGGTGGTGATTTTTGACGTCCTCCCATGATCTGAAGTGAGCGTGCGTGTTTGTGTTGGTGAAAGTTTAAGAAATGTACAACTGTCGGTTCAGCTCTCTGGTGCTCCCTGCTGGCAGTATCACTATACTGTCCTCATGTTTCACAAAAATAGTTTTGAGAGACGTTGTCAGTTTTTGTATGTTGCTTAAATCCTCCCAAGCGGTTGGCAGTAAACATCAGGTCACGGTACGCCACGGTAGGCCACGGAGGCAATGAGCTCGAGTTGAAAAAGAAAAAGCTTACAGCACCTGGTATTCCCAGGCGGTCTCCCATCCAAGTACTAACCAGGCCCGACCCTGCTTAGCTTCCGAGATCAGACGAGATCGGGCGTGTTCAGGGTGGTATGGCCGTAAGCAATTAGTGCAGGCGCAAAACCAGGTTTTATACAGTAGCACATAAGGAGTGAGAAAGCTGCTGAGGCTCGACGTTACACTCTTACAAAAACAATCATTAGTTAGATATAAACGGCAGTAATTGATTCAGTAGACTCCTTATCCATGTAAACGATCATTGTGACATCTGAATTCATTAATTATCTGAAATACACTGCGTGTGCGTGTGATGTTAAATGTTTGAACCAAGGTTAACGGTTAAAGTGTCAGAGAATGGGTGGTGATTTTTTGACGTCCTCCCATGATCTGAAGTGAGCGTGCGTGTTTGTGTTGGTGAAAGTTTAAGAAATGTACAACTGTCGGTTCAGCTCTCTGGTGCTCCCTGCTGGCAGTATCACTATACTGTCCTCATGTTTCACAAAAATAGTTTTGAGAGACGTTGTCAGTTTTTGTATGTTGCTTAAATCCTCCAAAGCGGTTGGCATTAAAAATCAGGTCACGGTACGCCACGGTAGGCCACGGAGTCAATGAGCTCGAGTTGAAAAAGAAAATCCTTACAGCACCTGGTATTCCCAGGCGGTCTCCCATCCGAGTATTAACCAGGCCCGACCCTGCTTAGCTTCCGAGATCAGACGAGATCGGGCGTGTTCAGGGTGGTATGGCCGTAAGCAATTAGTGCAGGCGCAAAACCAGGTTTTATACAGTAGCACATAAGGAGTGAGAAAGCTGCTGAGGCTCGACGTTACACTTTACAAAAACAATCATTAGTTAGATATAAACGGCAGTAATTGATTCAGTAGGACTCCTTATCCATGTAAACGATCATTGTGACATCTGAATTCATTAATTATCTGAAATACACTGCGTGTGCGTGTGATGTTAAATGTTTGAAACCAAGGTTAACGGTTAAAGTGTCAGAGAATGGGTGGTGATCTTTTTGACGTCCTCAATGATCTGGGCCCCGTTTCCCGAAGCATCGTTAGCCTAAGTGGATCGGAAGTCGTCGTAAGGCATCGTAGAGTTTTCACCCGCGTTTTCCCGAAGCACGTGGGGAACGAACGTCTTGAAACGCTCGTAGCTAACGAGTACTCCAGGGTGCTCGTAGGACCTAAGAGCATCGTCAGCTATAGCCTCAGTGGCGACACCATCGGACATTCCGTCTATTGGATGCGTTTTATTAAAACGCATTGCGCCTTTATGTTCTTAGTTTGGTATTATAAGATTATTAATTTATTTATTAATAAAGATGTTAAAATGGCCAAAATAAACGGGACAGTCCAGAAAATGTTTGCGCAGGCAGGCACTCAAAATGTGTGAGAGAAGTGGGGGGATTTGTGCAGACTGACATAGGCTACTCATAAAACGTAGCATAAAATATGTAAAAAATTAATTAAATTAAAAAAAATTAAATAAAGAAATAAAATAATTATAAAAACAAGCAAGGAGCGCAAA
>NC_079423.1:6501946-6541637 GCF_026213295.1 Gadus chalcogrammus | reverse complement strand
CAACTGTCGGTTCAGCTCTGGTGCGCCATGCTGGCAGTATCACTATACTGTCTATGTTTCACAAAAAGTTTGAGATGCCGTTTCAGTTTTTGTATGTTGCTTAAATCCTGCCAAAGCGTTTGGCCAGTCAACATCAGGCAGGGTCCGCCACGGTAGGCCACGGAGTCAATGAGCTCGGTTGAAAAAGAAAGTTTACAGCACCTGGTATTCCCAGGCGGTCCCCATCCAAGTACTACCGGCCGACCCTGTTAGCTTCGAGATCAGAAGTAGATAGGCGCGCGTGTTCAGGGTATGGCCGTAAGCAATTATTGCAGGCGCAAAAACCAGGGTTTTTGTTATTTACAGTATAGCACATAAGGAGTGAGAAAGCTGCTGAGGCTCGACGTTACACTCTTTACAAAAACAATCATTAGTTAGATATAAACGGCAGTAATTGATTCAGTAGGACTCCTTATCCATGTAAACGATCATTGTGACATCTGAATTCATTAATTATCTGAAATACACTGCGTGTGCGTGTGATGTTAAATGTTTGAACCAAGGTTAACGGTTTAAAGTGTCAGAGAATGGGTGGTGATTTTTTGACGTCCTCCATGATCTGAAGTGAGCGTGCGTGTTTGTGTTGGTGAAAGTTTAAGAAATGTACAACTGTCGGTTCAGCTCTCTGGTGCTCCCTGCTGGCAGTATCACTATACTGTCCTCATGTTTCACAAAAATAGTTTTGAGAGACGTTGTCAGTTTTTGTATGTTGCTTAAATCCTCCAAAGCGGGTGGCAGTAAACATCAGGTCACGGTACGCCACGGTAGGCCACGGAGTCAATGAGCTCGAGTTGAAAAAGAAAAAGCTTACAGCACCTGGTCTCCCATCCAAGTACTAACCAGGCCCGACCCTGCTTAGCTTCCGAGATCAGACGAGATCGGGCGTGTTCAGGGTGGTATGGCCGTAAGCAATTAGTGCAGGCGCAAAACCAGGTTTTATACAGTAGCACATAAGGAGTGAGAAAGCTGCTGAGGCTCGACGTTACACTTTTACAAAAACAATCATTAGTTAGATATAAACGGCAGTAATTGATTCAGTAGGACTCCTTATCCATGTAAACGATCATTGTGACATCTGAATTCATTAATTATCTGAAATACACTGCGTGTGCGTGTGATGTTAAATGTTTGAACCAAGGTTAACGGTTAAAGTGTCAGAGAATGGGTGGTGATTTTTTGACGTCCTCCCATGATCTGAAGTGAGCGTGCGTGTTTGTGTTGGTGAAAGTTTAAGAAATGTACAACTGTCGGTTCAGCTCTCTGGTGCTCCCTGCTGGCAGTATCACTATACTGTCCTCATGTTTCACAAAATAGTTTGAGAGACGTTGTCAGTTTTTGTATGTTGCTTAAATCCTCCAAAGCGGTTGGCAGTAAACATCAGGTCACGGTACGCCACGGTAGGCACGGAGGCAATGAGCTCGAGTTGAAAAAGAAAAGCTTACAGCACCTGGTATTCCCAGGCGGTCTCCCATCCAAGTACTAACCAGGCCCGACCCTGCTTAGCTTCCGAGATCAGACGAGATCGGGCGTGTTCAGGGTGGTATGGCCGTAAGCAATTAGTGCAGGCGCAAAACCAGGTTTTATACAGTAGCACATAAGGAGTGAGAAAGCTGCTGAGGCTCGACGTTACACTCTTACAAAAACAATCATTAGTTAGATATAAACGGCAGTAATTGATTCAGTAGGACTCCTTATCCATGTAAACGATCATTGTGACATCTGAATTCATTAATTATCTGAAATACACTGCGTGTGCGTGTGATGTTAAATGTTTGAACCAAGGTTAACGGTTAAAGTGTCAGAGAATGGGTGGTGATTTTTTGACGTCCTCCCATGATCTGAAGTGAGCGTGCGTGTTTGTGTTGGTGAAAGTTTAAGAAATGTACAACTGTCGGTTCAGCTCTCTGGTGCTCCCTGCTGGCAGTATCACTATACTGTCCTCATGTTTCACAAAAATAGTTTTGAGAGACGTTGTCAGTTTTTGTATGTTGCTTAAATCCTCCAAAGCGGTTGGCAGTAAACATCAGGTCACGGTACGCCCGGTAGGCCACGGAGTCAATGAGCTCGAGTTGAAAAAGAAAAAGCTTACAGCACCTGGTATTCCCAGGCGGTCTCCCATCCAAGTACTAACCAGGCCCGACCCTGCTTAGCTTCCGAGATCAGACGAGATCGGGCGTGTTCAGGGTGGTATGGCCGTAAGCAATTAGTGCAGGCGCAAAACCAGGTTTTATACAGTAGCACATAAGGAGTGAGAAGCTGCTGAGGCTCGACGTTACACTTTTACAAAAACAATCATTAGTTAGATATAAACGGCAGTAATTGATTCAGTAGGACTCCTTATCCATGTAAACGATCATTGTGACATCTGAATTCATTAATTATCTGAAATACACTGCGTGTGCGTGTGATGTTAAATGTTTGAACCAAGGTTAACGGTTAAAGTGTCAGAGAATGGGTGGTGATTTTTTGACGTCCTCCCATGATCTGAAGTGAGCGTGCGTGTTTGTGGTGGTGAAAGTTTAAGAAATGTACAACTGTCGGTTCAGCTCTCTGGTGCTCCCTGCTGGCAGTATCACTATACTGTCCTCATGTTTCACAAAAATAGTTTGGAGAGACGTTGTCAGTTTTTGTATGTTGCTTAAATCCTCCAAAGCGGTTGGCAGTAAACATCAGGTCACGGTACGCACGGTAGGCCACGGAGTCAATGAGCTCGAGTTGAAAAAGAAAAAGCTTACAGCACCTGGTATTCCCAGGCGGTCTCCCATCCAAGTACTAACCAGGCCCGACCCTGCTTAGCTTCCGAGATCAGACGAGATCGGGCGTGTTCAGGGTGGTATGGCCGTAAGCAATTAGTGCAGGCGCAAAACCAGGTTTTATACAGTAGCACATAAGGAGTGAGAAAGCTGCTGAGGCTCGACGTTACACTCTTACAAAAACAATCATTAGTTAGATATAAACGGCAGTAATTGATTCAGTAGGACTCCTTATCCATGTAAACGATCATTGTGACATCTGAATTCATTAATTATCTGAAATACACTGCGTGTGCGTGTGATGTTAAATGTTTGAACCAAGGTTAACGGTTAAAGTGTCAGAGAATGGGTGGTGATTTTTTGACGTCCTCCCATGATCTGAAGTGAGCGTGCGTGTTTGTGTTGGTGAAGTTTAAGAAATGTACAACTGTCGGTTCAGCTCTCTGGTGCTCCCTGCTGGCAGTATCACTATACTGTCCTCATGTTTCACAAAATAGTTTTGAGAGACGTTGTCAGTTTTTGTATGTTGCTTAAATCCTCCAAAGCGGTTGGCAGTAAACATCAGGTCACGGTACGCCACGGTAGGCCACGGAGGCAATGAGCTCGAGTTGAAAAAGAAAAAGCTTACAGCACCTGGTATTCCCAGGCGGTCTCCCATCCAAGTACTAACCAGGCCCGACCCTGCTTAGCTTCCGAGATCAGACGAGATCGGGCGTGTTCAGGGTGGTATGGCCGTAAGCAATTAGTGCAGGCGCAAAACCAGGTTTTATACAGTAGCACATAAGGAGTGAGAAAGCTGCTGAGGCTCGACGTTACACTTTTACAAAAACAATCATTAGTTAGATATAAACGGCAGTAATTGATTCAGTAGGACTCCTTATCCATGTAAACGATCATTGTGACATCTGAATTCATTAATTATCTGAAATACACTGCGTGTGCGTGTGATGTTAAATGTTTGAACCAAGGTTAACGGTTAAAGTGTCAGAGAATGGGTGGTGATTTTTGACGTCCTCCCATGATCTGAAGTGAGCGTGCGTGTTTGTGTTGGTGAAAGTTTAAGAAATGTACAACTGTCGGTTCAGCTCTCTGGTGCTCCCTGCTGGCAGTATCACTATACTGTCCTCATGTTTCACAAAAATAGTTTTGAGAGACGTTGTCAGTTTTTGTATGTTGCTTAAATCCTCCAAAGCGGTTGGCAGTAAACATCAGGTCACGGTACGCCACGGTAGGCCACGGAGGCAATGAGCTCGAGTTGAAAAAGAAAAAGCTTACAGCACCTGGTATTCCCAGGCGGTCTCCCATCCAAGTACTAACCAGGCCCGACCCTGCTTAGCTTCCGAGATCAGACGAGATCGGGCGTGTTCAGGGTGGTATGGCCGTAAGCAATTAGTGCAGGCGCAAAACCAGGTTTTATACAGTAGCACATAAGGAGTGAGAAAGCTGCTGAGGCTCGACGTTACACTTTACAAAAACAATCATTAGTTAGATATAAACGGCAGTAATTGATTCAGTAGGACTCCTTATCCATGTAAACGATCATTGTGACATCTGAATTCATTAATTATCTGAAATACACTGCGTGTGCGTGTGATGTTAAATGTTTGAACCAAGGTTAACGGTTAAAGTGTCAGAGAATGGGTGGTGATTTTTTGACGTCCTCCCATGATCTGAAGTGAGCGTGCGTGTTGTGTTGGTGAAAGTTTAAGAAATGTACAACTGTCGGTTCAGCTCTCTGGTGCTCCCTGCTGGCAGTATCACTATACTGTCCTCATGTTTCACAAAAATAGTTTTGAGAGACGTTGTCAGTTTTTGTATGTTGCTTAAATCCTCCAAAGCGGTTGGCAGTAAACATCAGGTCACGGTACGCCACGGAGTCAATGAGCTCGAGTTGAAAAAGAAAAGCTTACAGCACCTGGTATTCCCAGGCGGTCTCCCATCCAAGTACTAACCAGGCCCGACCCTGCTTAGCTTCCGAGATCAACCGAGATCGGGCGTGTTCAGGGTGGTATGGCCGTAAGCAATTAGTGCAGGCGCAAAACCAGGTTTTATACAGTAGCACATAAGGAGTGAGAAAAGCTGCTGAGGCTCGACGTTACACTTTACAAAAACAATCATTAGTTAGATATAAACGGCAGTAATTGATTCAGTAGGACTCCTTATCCATGTAAACGATCATTGTGACATCTGAATTCATTAATTATCTGAAATACACTGCGTGTGCGTGTGATGTTAAATGTTTGAACCAAGGTTAACGGTTAAAGTGTCAGAGAATGGGTGGTGATTTTTTGACGTCCTCCCATGATCTGAAGTGAGCGTGCGTGTGTGTGTTGGTGAAAGTTTAAGAAATGTACAACTGTCGGTTCAGCTCTCTGGTGCTCCCTGCTGGCAGTATCACTATACTGTCCTCATGTTTCACAAAAATAGTTTTGAGAGACGTTGTCAGTTTTTGTATGTTGCTTAAATCCTCCAAAGCGGTTGGCAGTAAACATCAGGTCACGGTACGCCACGGTAGGCCACGGAGTCAATGAGCTCGAGTTGAAAAAGAAAAAGCTTACAGCACCTGGTATTCCCAGGCGGTACTCCCATCCAAGTACTAACCAGGCCCGACCCTGCTTAGCTTCCGAGATCAGACGAGATCGGGCGTGTTCAGGGTGGTATGGCCGTAAGCAATTAGTGCAGGCGCAAAACCAGGTTTTATACAGTAGCACATAAGGAGTGAGAAAGCTGCTGAGGCTCGACGTTACACTTTACAAAAACAATCATTAGTTAGATATAAACGGCAGTAATTGATTCAGTAGGACTCCTTATCCATGTAAACGATCATTGTGACATCTGAATTCATTAATTATCTGAAATACACTGCGTGTGCGTGTGATGTTAAATGTTTGAACCAAGGTTAACGGTTAAAGTGTCAGAGAATGGGTGGTGATTTTTTGACGTCCTCCCATGATCTGAAGTGAGCGTGCGTGTTTGTGTTGGTGAAAGTTTAAGAAATGTACAACTGTCGGTTCAGCTCTCTGGTGCTCCCTGCTGGCAGTATCACTATACTGTCCTCATGTTTCACAAAAATAGTTTTGAGAGACGTTGTCAGTTTTGTATGTTGCTTAAATCCTCCAAAGCGGTTGGCAGTAAACATCAGGTCACGGTACGCCACGGTAGGCCACGGAGTCAATGAGCTCGAGTTGAAAAAGAAAAAGCTTACAGCACCTGGTATTCCCAGGCGGTCTCCCATCCAAGTACTAACCAGGCCCGACCCTGCTTAGCTTCCGAGATCAGACGAGATCGGGCGTGTTCAGGGTGGTATGGCCGTAAGCAATTAGTGCAGGCGCAAAACCAGGTTTTATACAGTAGCACATAAGGAGTGAGAAAGCTGCTGAGGCTCGACGTTACACTTTACAAAAACAATCATTAGTTAGATATAAACGGCAGTAATTGATTCAGTAGGACTCCTTATCCATGTAAACGATCATTGTGACATCTGAATTCATTAATTATCTGAAATACACTGCGTGTGCGTGTGATGTTAAATGTTTGAACCAAGGTTAACGGTTAAAGTGTCAGAGAATGGGTGGTGATTTTTTGACGTCCTCCCATGATCTGAAGTGAGCGTGCGTGTTTGTGTTGGTGAAAGTTTAAGAAATGTACAACTGTCGGTTCAGCTCTCTGGTGCTTCCCTGCTGGCAGTATCACTATACTGTCCTCATGTTTCACAAAAATAGTTTGAGAGACGTTGTCAGTTTTTGTATGTTGCTTAAATCCTCCAAAGCGGTTGGCAGTAAACATCAGGTCACGGTACGCCACGGTAGGCCACGGAGTCAATGAGCTCGAGTTGAAAAAGAAAAAGCTTACAGCACCTGGTATTCCCAGGCGGTCTCCCATCCAAGTACTAACCAGGCCCGACCCTGCTTAGCTTCCGAGATCAGACGAGATCGGGCGTGTTCAGGGTGGTATGGCCGTAAGCAATTAGTGCAGGCGCAAAACCAGGTTTTATACAGTAGCACATAAGGAGTGAGAAAGCTGCTGAGGCTCGACGTTACACTTTACAAAAACAATCATTAGTTAGATATAAACGGCAGTAATTGATTCAGTAGGACTCCTTATCCATGTAAACGATCATTGTGACATCTGAATTCATTAATTATCTGAAATACACTGCGTGTGCGTGTGATGTTAAATGTTTGAACCAAGGTTAACGGTTAAAGTGTCAGAGAATGGGTGGTGATTTTTGACGTCCTCCCATGATCTGAAGTGAGCGTGCGTGTTTGTGTTGGTGAAAGTTTAAGAAATGTACAACTGTCGGTTCAGCTCTCTGGTGCTCCCTGCTGGCAGTATCACTATACTGTCCTCATGTTTCACAAAAATAGTTTTGAGAGACGTTGTCAGTTTTTGTATGTTGCTTAAATCCTCCAAAGCGGTTGGCAGTAAACATCAGGTCACGGTAGCACGGTAGGCCACGGAGTCAATGAGCTCGAGTTGAAAAAGAAAAAGCTTACAGCACCTGGTATTCCCAGGCGGTCTCCCATCCAAGTACTAACCAGGCCCGACCCTGCTTAGCTTCCGAGATCAGACGAGATCGGGCGTGTTCAGGGTGGTATGGCCGTAAGCAATTAGTGCAGGCGCAAAACCAGGTTTTATACAGTAGCACATAAGGAGTGAGAAAGCTGCTGAGGCTCGACGTTACACTTTTACAAAAACAATCATTAGTTAGATATAAACGGCAGTAATTGATTCAGTAGGACTCCTTATCCATGTAAACGATCATTGTGACATCTGAATTCATTAATTATCTGAAATACACTGCGTGTGCGTGTGATGTTAAATGTTTGAACCAAGGTTAACGGTTAAAGTGTCAGAGAATGGGTGGTGATTTTTGACGTCCTCCCATGATCTGAAGTGAGCGTGCGTGTTTGTGTTGGTGAAAGTTTAAGAAATGTACAACTGTCGGTTCAGCTCTCTGGTGCTCCCTGCTGGCAGTATCACTATACTGTCCTCATGTTTCACAAAAATAGTTTTGAGAGACGTTGTCAGTTTTTGTATGTTGCTTAAATCCTCCAAAGCGGTTGGCAGTAAACATCAGGTCACGGTACGCCACGGTAGGCCACGGAGTCAATGAGCTCGAGTTGAAAAAGAAAAAGCTTACAGCACCTGGTATTCCCAGGCGGTCTCCCATCCAAGTACTAACCAGGCCCGACCCTGCTTAGCTTCCGAGATCAGACGAGATCGGGCGTGTTCAGGGTGGTATGGCCGTAAGCAATTAGTGCAGGCGCAAAACCAGGTTTTATACAGTAGCACATAAGGAGTGAGAAAGCTGCTGAGGCTCGACGTTACACTTTTACAAAAACAATCATTAGTTAGATATAAACGGCAGTAATTGATTCAGTAGGACTCCTTATCCATGTAAACGATCATTGTGACATCTGAATTCATTAATTATCTGAAATACACTGCGTGTGCGTGTGATGTTAAATGTTTGAACCAAGGTTAACGGTTAAAGTGTCAGAGAATGGGTGGTGATTTTTTGACGTCCTCCCATGATCTGAAGTGAGCGTGCGTGTTTGTGTTGGTGAAAGTTTAAGAAATGTACAACTGTCGGTTCAGCTCTCTGGTGCTCCCTGCTGGCAGTATCACTATACTGTCCTCATGTTTCACAAAAATAGTTTTGAGAGACGTTGTCAGTTTTTGTATGTTGCTTAAATCCTCCAAAGCGGTTGGCAGTAAACATCAGGTCACGGTACGCCACGGTAGGCCACGGAGGCAATGAGCTCGAGTTGAAAAAGAAAAAGCTTACAGCACCTGGTATTCCCAGGCGGTCTCCCATCCAAGTACTAACCAGGCCCGACCCTGCTTAGCTTCCGAGATCAGACGAGATCGGGCGTGTTCAGGGTGGTATGGCCGTAAGCAATTAGTGCAGGCGCAAAACCAGGTTTTATACAGTAGCACATAAGGAGTGAGAAAGCTGCTGAGGCTCGACGTTACACTCTTACAAAAACAATCATTAGTTAGATATAAACGGCAGTAATTGATTCAGTAGGACTCCTTATCCATGTAAACGATCATTGTGACATCTGAATTCATTAATTATCTGAAATACACTGCGTGTGCGTGTGATGTTAAATGTTTGAACCAAGGTTAACGGTTAAAGTGTCAGAGAATGGGTGGTGATTTTTTGACGTCCTCCCATGATCTGAAGTGAGCGTGCGTGTTTGTGTTGGTGAAAGTTTAAGAAATGTACAACTGTCGGTTCAGCTCTCTGGTGCTCCCTGCTGGCAGTATCACTATACTGTCCTCATGTTTCACAAAAATAGTTTTGAGAGACGTTGTCAGTTTTTGTATGTTGCTTAAATCCTCCAAAGCGGTTGGCAGTAAACATCAGGTCACGGTACGCCACGGTAGGCCACGGAGGCAATGAGCTCGAGTTGAAAAAGAAAAAGCTTACAGCACCTGGTATTCCCAGGCGGTCTCCCATCCAAGTACTAACCAGGCCCGACCCTGCTTAGCTTCCGAGATCAGACGAGATCGGGCGTGTTCAGGGTGGTATGGCCGTAAGCAATTAGTGCAGGCGCAAAACCAGGTTTTATACAGTAGCACATAAGGAGTGAGAAAGCTGCTGAGGCTCGACGTTACACTTTTACAAAAACAATCATTAGTTAGATATAAACGGCAGTAATTGATTCAGTAGGACTCCTTATCCATGTAAACGATCATTGTGACATCTGAATTCATTAATTATCTGAAATACACTGCGTGTGCGTGTGATGTTAAATGTTTGAACCAAGGTTAACGGTTAAAGTGTCAGAGAATGGGTGGTGATTTTTTGACGTCCTCCCATGATCTGAAGTGAGCGTGCGTGTTTGTGTTGGTGAAAGTTTAAGAAATGTACAACTGTCGGTTCAGCTCTCTGGTGCTCCCTGCTGGCAGTATCACTATACTGTCCTCATGTTTCACAAAAATAGTTTTGAGAGACGTTGTCAGTTTTTGTATGTTGCTTAAATCCTCCAAAGCGGTTGGCAGTAAACATCAGGTCACGGTACGCCACGGTAGGCCACGGAGGCAATGAGCTCGAGTTGAAAAAGAAAAAGCTTACAGCACCTGGTATTCCCAGGCGGTCTCCCATCCAAGTACTAACCAGGCCCGACCCTGCTTAGCTTCCGAGATCAGACGAGATCGGGCGTGTTCAGGGTGGTATGGCCGTAAGCAATTAGTGCAGGCGCAAAACCAGGTTTTATACAGTAGCACATAAGGAGTGAGAAAGCTGCTGAGGCTCGACGTTACACTTTACAAAAACAATCATTAGTTAGATATAAACGGCAGTAATTGATTCAGTAGGACTCCTTATCCATGTAAACGATCATTGTGACATCTGAATTCATTAATTATCTGAAATACACTGCGTGTGCGTGTGATGTTAAATGTTTGAACCAAGGTTAACGGTTAAAGTGTCAGAGAATGGGTGGTGATTTTTTGACGTCCTCCCATGATCTGAAGTGAGCGTGCGTGTTTGTGTTGGTGAAAGTTTAAGAAATGTACAACTGTCGGTTCAGCTCTCTGGTGCTCCCTGCTGGCAGTATCACTATACTGTCCTCATGTTTCACAAAAAATAGTTTTGAGAGACGTTGTCAGTTTTTGTATGTTGCTTAAATCCTCCAAAGCGGTTGGCAGTAAACATCAGGTCACGGTACGCCACGGTAGGCCACGGAGGCAATGAGCTCGAGTTGAAAAAGAAATAGCTTACAGCACCTGGTATTCCCAGGCGGTCTCCCATCCAAGTACTAACCAGGCCCGACCCTGCTTAGCTTCCGAGATCAGACGAGATCGGGCGTGTTCAGGGTGGTATGGCCGTAAGCAATTAGTGCAGGCGCAAAACCAGGTTTTATACAGTAGCACATAAGGAGTGAGAAAGCTGCTGAGGCTCGACGTTACACTCTTACAAAAACAATCATTAGTTAGATATAAACGGCAGTAATTGATTCAGTAGGACTCCTTATCCATGTAAACGATCATTGTGACATCTGAATTCATTAATTATCTGAAATACACTGCGTGTGCGTGTGATGTTAAATGTTTGAACCAAGGTTAACGGTTAAAGTGTCAGAGAATGGGTGGTGATTTTTTGACGTCCTCCCATGATCTGAAGTGAGCGTGCGTGTTTGTGTTGGTGAAAGTTTAAGAAATGTACAACTGTCGGTTCAGCTCTCTGGTGCTCCCTGCTGGCAGTATCACTATACTGTCCTCATGTTTCACAAAATAGTTTTGAGAGACGTTGTCAGTTTTTGTATGTTGCTTAAATCCTCCAAAGCGGTTGGCAGTAAACATCAGGTCACGGTACGCCACGGTAGGCCACGGAGTCAATGAGCTCGAGTTGAAAAGAAAAGCTTACAGCACCTGGTATTCCCAGGCGGTCTCCCATCCAAGTACTAACCAGGCCCGACCCTGCTTAGCTTCCGAGATCAGACGAGATCGGGCGTGTTCAGGGTGGTATGGCCGTAAGCAATTAGTGCAGGCGCAAAACCAGGTTTTATACAGTAGCACATAAGGAGTGAGAAAGCTGCTGAGGCTCGACGTTACACTTTTACAAAAACAATCATTAGTTAGATATAAACGGCAGTAATTGATTCAGTAGGACTCCTTATCCATGTAAACGATCATTGTGACATCTGAATTCATTAATTATCTGAAATACACTGCGTGTGCGTGTGATGTTAAATGTTTGAACCAAGGTTAACGGTTAAAGTGTCAGAGAATGGGTGGTGATTTTTTGACGTCCTCCATGATCTGAAGTGAGCGTGCGTGTTTGTGTTGGTGAAAGTTTAAGAAATGTACAACTGTCGGTTCAGCTCTCTGGTGCTCCCTGCTGGCAGTATCACTATACTGTCCTCATGTTTCACAAAAATAGTTTTGAGAGACGTTGTCAGTTTTTGTATGTTGCTTAAATCCTCCAAAGCGGTTGGCAGTAAACATCAGGTCACGGTACGCCACGGTAGGCCACGGAGTCAATGAGCTCGAGTTGAAAAAGAAAAAGCTTACAGCACCTGGTATTCCCAGGCGGTCTCCCATCCAAGTACTAACCAGGCCCGACCCTCCTTAGCTTCCGAGATCAGACGAGATCGGGCGTGTTCAGGGTGGTATGGCCGTAAGCAATTAGTGCAGGCGCAAAACCAGGTTTTATACAGTAGCACATAAGGAGTGAGAAAGCTGCTGAGGCTCGACGTTACACTCTTACAAAAACAATCATTAGTTAGATATAAACGGCAGTAATTGATTCAGTAGGACTCCTTATCCATGTAAACGATCATTGTGACATCTGAATTCATTAATTATCTGAAATACACTGCGTGTGCGTGTGATGTTAAATGTTTGAACCAAGGTTAACGGTTAAAGTGTCAGAGAATGGGTGGTGATTTTTGACGTCCTCCCATGATCTGAAGTGAGCGTGCGTGTTTGTGTTGGTGAAAGTTTAAGAAATGTACAACTGTCGGTTCAGCTCTCTGGTGCTCCCTGCTGGCAGTATCACTATACTGTCCTCATGTTTCACAAAAATAGTTTTGAGAGACGTTGTCAGTTTTTGTATGTTGCTTAAATCCTCCAAAGCGGTTGGCAGTAAACATCAGGTCACGGTACGCCACGGTAGGCCACGGAGTCAATGAGCTCGAGTTGAAAAAGAAAAGCTTACAGCACCTGGTTTTCCAGGCGGTCTCCCATCCAAGTACTAACCAGGCCCGACCCTGCTTAGCTTCCGAGATCAGACGAGATCGGGCGTGTTCAGGGTGGTATGGCCGTAAGCAATTAGTGCAGGCGCAAAACCAGGTTTTATACAGTAGCACATAAGGAGTGAGAAAGCTGCTGAGGCTCGACGTTACACTTTTACAAAAACAATCATTAGTTAGATATAAACGGCAGTAATTGATTCAGTAGGACTCCTTATCCATGTAAACGATCATTGTGACATCTGAATTCATTAATTATCTGAAATACACTGCGTGTGCGTGTGATGTTAAATGTTTGAACCAAGGTTAACGGTTAAAGTGTCAGAGAATGGGTGGTGATTTTTTGACGTCCTCCCATGATCTGAAGTGAGCGTGCGTGTTTGTGTTGGTGAAAGTTTAAGAAATGTACAACTGTCGGTTCAGCTCTCTGGTGCTCCCTGCTGGCAGTATCACTATACTGTCCTCATGTTTCACAAAAATAGTTTTGAGAGACGTTGTCAGTTTTTGTATGTTGCTTAAATCCTCCAAAGCGGTTGGCAGTAAACATCAGGTCACGGTACGCCACGGTAGGCCACGGAGTCAATGAGCTCGAGTTGAAAAAGAAAAAGCTTACAGCACCTGGTATTCCCAGGCGG
This sequence comes from Gadus chalcogrammus, assembly GCF_026213295.1. Classification (NCBI taxonomy): domain Eukaryota; kingdom Metazoa; phylum Chordata; class Actinopteri; order Gadiformes; family Gadidae; genus Gadus; species Gadus chalcogrammus. The sequence goes on along the minus strand of NC_079423.1, from coordinate 6,528,503 downwards.
TCTCCCATCCAAGTACTAACCAGGCCCGACCCTGCTTAGCTTCCGAGATCAGACGAGATCGGGCGTGTTCAGGGTGGTATGGCCGTAAGCAATTAGTGCAGGCGCAAAACCAGGTTTTATACAGTAGCACATAAGGAGTGAGAAAGCTGCTGAGGCTCGACGTTACACTTTTACAAAAACAATCATTAGTTAGATATAAACGGCAGTAATTGATTCAGTAGGACTCCTTATCCATGTAAACGATCATTGTGACATCTGAATTCATTAATTATCTGAAATACACTGCGTGTGCGTGTGATGTTAAATGTTTGAACCAAGGTTAACGGTTAAAGTGTCAGAGAATGGGTGGTGATTTTTTGACGTCCTCCCATGATCTGAAGTGAGCGTGCGTGTTTGTGTTGGTGAAAGTTTAAGAAATGTACAACTGTCGGTTCAGCTCTCTGGTGCTCCCTGCTGGCAGTATCACTATACTGTCCTCATGTTTCACAAAAATAGTTTTGAGAGACGTTGTCAGTTTTTGTATGTTGCTTAAATCCTCCAAAGCGGTTGGCAGTAAACATCAGGTCACGGTACGCCACGGTAGGCCACGGAGTCAATGAGCTCGAGTTGAAAAAGAAAAAGCTTACAGCACCTGGTATTCCCAGGCGGTCTCCCATCCAAGTACTAACCAGGCCCGACCCTGCTTAGCTTCCGAGATCAGACGAGATCGGGCGTGTTCAGGGTGGTATGGCCGTAAGCAATTAGTGCAGGCGCAAAACCAGGTTTTATACAGTAGCACATAAGGAGTGAGAAAGCTGCTGAGGCTCGACGTTACACTTTTACAAAAACAATCATTAGTTAGATATAAACGGCAGTAATTGATTCAGTAGGACTCCTTATCCATGTAAACGATCATTGTGACATCTGAATTCATTAATTATCTGAAATACACTGCGTGTGCGTGTGATGTTAAATGTTTGAACCAAGGTTAACGGTTAAAGTGTCAGAGAATGGGTGGTGATTTTTTGACGTCCTCCCATGATCTGAAGTGAGCGTGCGTGTTTGTGTTGGTGAAAGTTTAAGAAATGTACAACTGTCGGTTTCAGCTCTCTGGTGCTCCCTGCTGGCAGTATCACTATACTGTCCTCATGTTTCACAAAAATAGTTTTGAGAGACGTTGTCAGTTTTTGTATGTTGCTTAAATCCTCCAAAGCGGTTGGCAGTAAACATCAGGTCACGGTACGCCACGGTAGGCCACGGAGTCAATGAGCTCGAGTTGAAAAAGAAAAAGCTTACAGCACCTGGTATTCCCAGGCGGTCTCCCATCCAAGTACTAACCAGGCCCGACCCTGCTTAGCTTCCGAGATCAGACGAGATCGGGCGTGTTCAGGGTGGTATGGCCGTAAGCAATTAGTGCAGGCGCAAAACCAGGTTTTATACAGTAGCACATAAGGAGTGAGAAAGCTGCTGAGGCTCGACGTTACACTCTTACAAAAACAATCATTAGTTAGATATAAACGGCAGTAATTGATTCAGTAGGACTCCTTATCCATGTAAACGATCATTGTGACATCTGAATTCATTAATTATCTGAAATACACTGCGTGTGCGTGTGATGTTAAATGTTTGAACCAAGGTTAACGGTTTAAAGTGTCAGAGAATGGGTGGTGATTTTTTGACGTCCTCCCATGATCTGAAGTGAGCGTGCGTGTTTGTGTTGGTGAAAGTTTAAGAAATGTACAACTGTCGGTTCAGCTCTCTGGTGCTCCCTGCTGGCAGTATCACTATACTGTCCTCATGTTTCACAAAAATAGTTTTGAGAGACGTTGTCAGTTTTTGTATGTTGCTTAAATCCTCCAAAGCGGTTGGCAGTAAACATCAGGTCACGGTACGCCACGGTAGGCCACGGAGTCAATGAGCTCGAGTTGAAAAAGAAAAAGCTTACAGCACCTGGTATTCCCAGGCGGTCTCCCATCCAAGTACTAACCAGGCCCGACCCTGCTTAGCTTCCGAGATCAGACGAGATCGGGCGTGTTCAGGGTGGTATGGCCGTAAGCAATTAGTGCAGGCGCAAAACCAGGTTTTATACAGTAGCACATAAGGAGTGAGAAAGCTGCTGAGGCTCGACGTTACACTTTTACAAAAACAATCATTAGTTAGATATAAACGGCAGTAATTGATTCAGTAGGACTCCTTATCCATGTAAACGATCATTGTGACATCTGAATTCATTAATTATCTGAAATACACTGCGTGTGCGTGTGATGTTAAATGTTTGAACCAAGGTTAACGGTTAAAGTGTCAGAGAATGGGTGGTGATTTTTTGACGTCCTCCCATGATCTGAAGTGAGCGTGCGTGTTTGTGTTGGTGAAAGTTTAAGAAATGTACAACTGTCGGTTCAGCTCTCTGGTGCTCCCTGCTGGCAGTATCACTATACTGTCCTCATGTTTCACAAAAATAGTTTTGAGAGACGTTGTCAGTTTTTGTATGTTGCTTAAATCCTCCAAAGCGGTTGGCAGTAAACATCAGGTCACGGTACGCCACGGTAGGCCACGGAGTCAATGAGCTCGAGTTGAAAAAGAAAAAGCTTACAGCACCTGGTATTCCCAGGCGGTCTCCCATCCAAGTACTAACCAGGCCCGACCCTGCTTAGCTTCCGAGATCAGACGAGATCGGGCGTGTTCAGGGTGGTATGGCCGTAAGCAATTAGTGCAGGCGCAAAACCAGGTTTTATACAGTAGCACATAAGGAGTGAGAAAGCTGCTGAGGCTCGACGTTACACTTTTACAAAAACAATCATTAGTTAGATATAAACGGCAGTAATTGATTCAGTAGGACTCCTTATCCATGTAAACGATCATTGTGACATCTGAATTCATTAATTATCTGAAATACACTGCGTGTGCGTGTGATGTTAAATGTTTGAACCAAGGTTAACGGTTAAAGTGTCAGAGAATGGGTGGTGATTTTTTGACGTCCTCCCATGATCTGAAGTGAGCGTGCGTGTTTGTGTTGGTGAAAGTTTAAGAAATGTACAACTGTCGGTTCAGCTCTCTGGTGCTCCCTGCTGGCAGTATCACTATACTGTCCTCATGTTTCACAAAAATAGTTTTGAGAGACGTTGTCAGTTTTTGTATGTTGCTTAAATCCTCCAAAGCGGTTGGCAGTAAACATCAGGTCACGGTACGCCACGGTAGGCCACGGAGGCAATGAGCTCGAGTTGAAAAAGAAAAAGCTTACAGCACCTGGTATTCCCAGGCGGTCTCCCATCCAAGTACTAACCAGGCCCGACCCTGCTTAGCTTCCGAGATCAGACGAGATCGGGCGTGTTCAGGGTGGTATGGCCGTAAGCAATTAGTGCAGGCGCAAAACCAGGTTTTATACAGTAGCACATAAGGAGTGAGAAAGCTGCTGAGGCTCGACGTTACACTTTACAAAAACAATCATTAGTTAGATATAAACGGCAGTAATTGATTCAGTAGGACTCCTTATCCATGTAAACGATCATTGTGACATCTGAATTCATTAATTATCTGAAATACACTGCGTGTGCGTGTGATGTTAAATGTTTGAACCAAGGTTAACGGTTAAAGTGTCAGAGAATGGGTGGTGATTTTTTGACGTCCTCCCATGATCTGAAGTGAGCGTGCGTGTTTGTGTTGGTGAAAGTTTAAGAAATGTACAACTGTCGGTTCAGCTCTCTGGTGCTCCCTGCTGGCAGTATCACTATACTGTCCTCATGTTTCACAAAAATAGTTTTGAGAGACGTTGTCAGTTTTTGTATGTTGCTTAAATCCTCCAAAGCGGTTGGCAGTAAACATCAGGTCACGGTACGCCACGGTAGGCCACGGAGTCAATGAGCTCGAGTTGAAAAAGAAAAAGCTTACAGCACCTGGTATTCCCAGGCGGTCTCCCATCCAAGTACTAACCAGGCCCGACCCTGCTTAGCTTCCGAGATCAGACGAGATCGGGCGTGTTCAGGGTGGTATGGCCGTAAGCAATTAGTGCAGGCGCAAAACCAGGTTTTATACAGTAGCACATAAGGAGTGAGAAAGCTGCTGAGGCTCGACGTTACACTTTTACAAAAACAATCATTAGTTAGATATAAACGGCAGTAATTGATTCAGTAGGACTCCTTATCCATGTAAACGATCATTGTGACATCTGAATTCATTAATTATCTGAAATACACTGCGTGTGCGTGTGATGTTAAATGTTTGAACCAAGGTTAACGGTTAAAGTGTCAGAGAATGGGTGGTGATTTTTTGACGTCCTCCCATGATCTGAAGTGAGCGTGCGTGTTTGTGTTGGTGAAAGTTTAAGAAATGTACAACTGTCGGTTCAGCTCTCTGGTGCTCCCTGCTGGCAGTATCACTATACTGTCCTCATGTTTCACAAAAATAGTTTTGAGAGACGTTGTCAGTTTTTGTATGTTGCTTAAATCCTCCAAAGCGGTTGGCAGTAAACATCAGGTCACGGTACGCCACGGTAGGCCACGGAGTCAATGAGCTCGAGTTGAAAAAGAAAAAGCTTACAGCACCTGGTATTCCCAGGCGGTCTCCCATCCAAGTACTAACCAGGCCCGACCCTGCTTAGCTTCCGAGATCAGACGAGATCGGGCGTGTTCAGGGTGGTATGGCCGTAAGCAATTAGTGCAGGCGCAAAACCAGGTTTTATACAGTAGCACATAAGGAGTGAGAAAGCTGCTGAGGCTCGACGTTACACTTTACAAAAACAATCATTAGTTAGATATAAACGGCAGTAATTGATTCAGTAGGACTCCTTATCCATGTAAACGATCATTGTGACATCTGAATTCATTAATTATCTGAAATACACTGCGTGTGCGTGTGATGTTAAATGTTTGAACCAAGGTTAACGGTTAAAGTGTCAGAGAATGGGTGGTGATTTTTTGACGTCCTCCCATGATCTGAAGTGAGCGTGCGTGTTTGTGTTGGTGAAAGTTTAAGAAATGTACAACTGTCGGTTCAGCTCTCTGGTGCTCCCTGCTGGCAGTATCACTATACTGTCCTCATGTTTCACAAAAATAGTTTTGAGAGACGTTGTCAGTTTTTGTATGTTGCTTAAATCCTCCAAAGCGGTTGGCAGTAAACATCAGGTCACGGTACGCCACGGTAGGCCACGGAGTCAATGAGCTCGAGTTGAAAAAGAAAAAGCTTACAGCACCTGGTATTCCCAGGCGGTCTCCCATCCAAGTACTAACCAGGCCCGACCCTGCTTAGCTTCCGAGATCAGACGAGATCGGGCGTGTTCAGGGTGGTATGGCCGTAAGCAATTAGTGCAGGCGCAAAACCAGGTTTTATACAGTAGCACATAAGGAGTGAGAAAGCTGCTGAGGCTCGACGTTACACTTTTACAAAAACAATCATTAGTTAGATATAAACGGCAGTAATTGATTCAGTAGGACTCCTTATCCATGTAAACGATCATTGTGACATCTGAATTCATTAATTATCTGAAATACACTGCGTGTGCGTGTGATGTTAAATGTTTGAACCAAGGTTAACGGTTAAAGTGTCAGAGAATGGGTGGTGATTTTTTGACGTCCTCCCATGATCTGAAGTGAGCGTGCGTGTTTGTGTTGGTGAAAGTTTAAGAAATGTACAACTGTCGGTTCAGCTCTCTGGTGCTCCCTGCTGGCAGTATCACTATACTGTCCTCATGTTTCACAAAAATAGTTTTGAGAGACGTTGTCAGTTTTTGTATGTTGCTTAAATCCTCCAAAGCGGTTGGCAGTAAACATCAGGTCACGGTACGCCACGGTAGGCCACGGAGTCAATGAGCTCGAGTTGAAAAAGAAAAAGCTTACAGCACCTGGTATTCCCAGGCGGTCTCCCATCCAAGTACTAACCAGGCCCGACCCTGCTTAGCTTCCGAGATCAGACGAGATCGGGCGTGTTCAGGGTGGTATGGCCGTAAGCAATTAGTGCAGGCGCAAAACCAGGTTTTATACAGTAGCACATAAGGAGTGAGAAAGCTGCTGAGGCTCGACGTTACACTTTTACAAAAACAATCATTAGTTAGATATAAACGGCAGTAATTGATTCAGTAGGACTCCTTATCCATGTAAACGATCATTGTGACATCTGAATTCATTAATTATCTGAAATACACTGCGTGTGCGTGTGATGTTAAATGTTTGAACCAAGGTTAACGGTTAAAGTGTCAGAGAATGGGTGGTGATTTTTTGACGTCCTCCCATGATCTGAAGTGAGCGTGCGTGTTTGTGTTGGTGAAAGTTTAAGAAATGTACAACTGTCGGTTCAGCTCTCTGGTGCTCCCTGCTGGCAGTATCACTATACTGTCCTCATGTTTCACAAAAATAGTTTTGAGAGACGTTGTCAGTTTTTGTATGTTGCTTAAATCCTCCAAAGCGGTTGGCAGTAAACATCAGGTCACGGTACGCCACGGTAGGCCACGGAGTCAATGAGCTCGAGTTGAAAAAGAAAAAGCTTACAGCACCTGGTATTCCCAGGCGGTCTCCCATCCAAGTACTAACCAGGCCCGACCCTGCTTAGCTTCCGAGATCAGACGAGATCGGGCGTGTTCAGGGTGGTATGGCCGTAAGCAATTAGTGCAGGCGCAAAACCAGGTTTTATACAGTAGCACATAAGGAGTGAGAAAGCTGCTGAGGCTCGACGTTACACTTTTACAAAAACAATCATTAGTTAGATATAAACGGCAGTAATTGATTCAGTAGGACTCCTTATCCATGTAAACGATCATTGTGACATCTGAATTCATTAATTATCTGAAATACACTGCGTGTGCGTGTGATGTTAAATGTTTGAACCAAGGTTAACGGTTAAAGTGTCAGAGAATGGGTGGTGATTTTTTGACGTCCTCCCATGATCTGAAGTGAGCGTGCGTGTTTGTGTTGGTGAAAGTTTAAGAAATGTACAACTGTCGGTTCAGCTCTCTGGTGCTCCCTGCTGGCAGTATCACTATACTGTCCTCATGTTTCACAAAATAGTTTTGAGAGACGTTGTCAGTTTTTGTATGTTGCTTAAATCCTCCAAAGCGGTTGGCAGTAAACATCAGGTCACGGTACGCCACGGTAGGCCACGGAGGCAATGAGCTCGAGTTGAAAAAGAAATAGCTACAGCACCTGGTATTCCCAGGCGGTCTCCCATCCAAGTACTAACCAGGCCCGACCCTGCTTAGCTTCCGAGATCAGACGAGATCGGGCGTGTTTTTTTTTTTTTTATCTTTTGGTGACACCCGTCACTACTTACAGCAACCTGGGCTTCTGAGGAGGTCTCCCATCCAAGTACTAACCAGGCCCGACCCTGCTTAGCTTCCGAGATCAGACGAGATCGGGCGTGTTCAGGGTGGTATGGCCGTAAGCAATTAGGGCAGGCGCAAAACCAGGTTTTATACAGTAGCACATAAGGAGTGAGAAAGCTGCTGAGGCTCGACGTTACACTCTTACAAAAACAATCATTAGTTAGATATAAACGGCAGTAATTGATTCAGTAGGACTCCTTATCCATGTAAACGATCATTGTGACATCTGAATTCATTAATTATCTGAAATACACTGCGTGTGCGTGTGATGTTAAATGTTTGAACCAAGGTTAACGGTTAAAGTGTCAGAGAATGGGTGGTGATTTTTTGACGTCCTCCCATGATCTGAAGTGAGCGTGCGTGTTTGTGTTGGTGAAAGTTTAAGAAATGTACAACTGTCGGTTCAGCTCTCTGGTGCTCCCTGCTGGCAGTATCACTATACTGTCCTCATGTTTCACAAAAATAGTTTTGAGAGACGTTGTCAGTTTTTGTATGTTGCTTAAATCCTCCAAAGCGGTTGGCAGTAAACATCAGGTCACGGTACGCCACGGTAGGCCACGGAGTCAATGAGCTCGAGTTGAAAAAGAAAAAGCTTACAGCACCTGGTATTCCCAGGCGGTCTCCCATCCAAGTACTAACCAGGCCCGACCCTGCTTAGCTTCCGAGATCAGACGAGATCGGGCGTGTTCAGGGTGGTATGGCCGTAAGCAATTAGTGCAGGCGCAAAACCAGGTTTTATACAGTAGCACATAAGGAGTGAGAAAGCTGCTGAGGCTCGACGTTACACTTTTACAAAAACAATCATTAGTTAGATATAAACGGCAGTAATTGATTCAGTAGGACTCCTTATCCATGTAAACGATCATTGTGACATCTGAATTCATTAATTATCTGAAATACACTGCGTGTGCGTGTGATGTTAAATGTTTGAACCAAGGTTAACGGTTAAAGTGTCAGAGAATGGGTGGTGATTTTTTGACGTCCTCCCATGATCTGAAGTGAGCGTGCGTGTTTGTGTTGGTGAAAGTTTAAGAAATGTACAACTGTCGGTTCAGCTCTCTGGTGCTCCCTGCTGGCAGTATCACTATACTGTCCTCATGTTTCACAAAAATAGTTTTGAGAGACGTTGTCAGTTTTTGTATGTTGCTTAAATCCTCCAAAGCGGTTGGCAGTAAACATCAGGTCACGGTACGCCACGGTAGGCCACGGAGTCAATGAGCTCGAGTTGAAAAAGAAAAAGCTTACAGCACCTGGTATTCCCAGGCGGTCTCCCATCCAAGTACTAACCAGGCCCGACCCTGCTTAGCTTCCGAGATCAGACGAGATCGGGCGTGTTCAGGGTGGTATGGCCGTAAGCAATTAGTGCAGGCGCAAAACCAGGTTTTATACAGTAGCACATAAGGAGTGAGAAAGCTGCTGAGGCTCGACGTTACACTTTTACAAAAACAATCATTAGTTAGATATAAACGGCAGTAATTGATTCAGTAGGACTCCTTATCCATGTAAACGATCATTGTGACATCTGAATTCATTAATTATCTGAAATACACTGCGTGTGCGTGTGATGTTAAATGTTTGAACCAAGGTTAACGGTTAAAGTGTCAGAGAATGGGTGGTGATTTTTTGACGTCCTCCCATGATCTGAAGTGAGCGTGCGTGTTTGTGTTGGTGAAAGTTTAAGAAATGTACAACTGTCGGTTCAGCTCTCTGGTGCTCCCTGCTGGCAGTATCACTATACTGTCCTCATGTTTCACAAAAATAGTTTTGAGAGACGTTGTCAGTTTTTGTATGTTGCTTAAATCCTCCAAAGCGGTTGGCAGTAAACATCAGGTCACGGTACGCCACGGTAGGCCACGGAGGCAATGAGCTCGAGTTGAAAAAGAAAAAGCTTACAGCACCTGGTATTCCCAGGCGGTCTCCCATCCAAGTACTAACCAGGCCCGACCCTGCTTAGCTTCCGAGATCAGACGAGATCGGGCGTGTTCAGGGTGGTATGGCCGTAAGCAATTAGTGCAGGCGCAAAACCAGGTTTTATACAGTAGCACATAAGGAGTGAGAAAGCTGCTGAGGCTCGACGTTACACTTTTACAAAAACAATCATTAGTTAGATATAAACGGCAGTAATTGATTCAGTAGGACTCCTTATCCATGTAAACGATCATTGTGACATCTGAATTCATTAATTATCTGAAATACACTGCGTGTGCGTGTGATGTTAAATGTTTGAACCAAGGTTAACGGTTAAAGTGTCAGAGAATGGGTGGTGATTTTTTGACGTCCTCCCATGATCTGAAGTGAGCGTGCGTGTTTGTGTTGGTGAAAGTTTAAGAAATGTACAACTGTCGGTTCAGCTCTCTGGTGCTCCCTGCTGGCAGTATCACTATACTGTCCTCATGTTTCACAAAAATAGTTTTGAGAGACGTTGTCAGTTTTTGTATGTTGCTTAAATCCTCCAAAGCGGTTGGCAGTAAACATCAGGTCACGGTACGCCACGGTAGCCACGGAGTCAATGAGCTCGAGTTGAAAAAGAAAAAGCTTACAGCACCTGGTATTCCCAGGCGGTCTCCCATCCAAGTACTAACCAGGCCCGACCCTGCTTAGCTTCCGAGATCAGACGAGATCGGGCGTGTTCAGGGTGGTATGGCCGTAAGCAATTAGTGCAGGCGCAAAACCAGGTTTTATACAGTAGCACATAAGGAGTGAGAAAGCTGCTGAGGCTCGACGTTACACTTTTACAAAAACAATCATTAGTTAGATATAAACGGCAGTAATTGATTCAGTAGGACTCCTTATCCATGTAAACGATCATTGTGACATCTGAATTCATTAATTATCTGAAATACACTGCGTGTGCGTGTGATGTTAAATGTTTGAACCAAGGTTAACGGTTAAAGTGTCAGAGAATGGGTGGTGATTTTTTGACGTCCTCCCATGATCTGAAGTGAGCGTGCGTGTTTGTGTTGGTGAAAGTTTAAGAAATGTACAACTGTCGGTTCAGCTCTCTGGTGCTCCCTGCTGGCAGTATCACTATACTGTCCTCATGTTTCACAAAAATAGTTTTGAGAGACGTTGTCAGTTTTTGTATGTTGCTTAAATCCTCCAAAGCGGTTGGCAGTAAACATCAGGTCACGGTACGCCACGGTAGGCCACGGAGTCAATGAGCTCGAGTTGAAAAAGAAAAAGCTTACAGCACCTGGTATTCCCAGGCGGTCTCCCATCCAAGTACTAACCAGGCCCGACCCTGCTTAGCTTCCGAGATCAGACGAGATCGGGCGTGTTCAGGGTGGTATGGCCGTAAGCAATTAGTGCAGGCGCAAAACCAGGTTTTATACAGTAGCACATAAGGAGTGAGAAAGCTGCTGAGGCTCGACGTTACACTTTTACAAAAACAATCATTAGTTAGATATAAACGGCAGTAATTGATTCAGTAGGACTCCTTATCCATGTAAACGATCATTGTGACATCTGAATTCATTAATTATCTGAAATACACTGCGTGTGCGTGTGATGTTAAATGTTTGAACCAAGGTTAACGGTTAAAGTGTCAGAGAATGGGTGGTGATTTTTTGACGTCCTCCCATGATCTGAAGTGAGCGTGCGTGTTTGTGTTGGTGAAAGTTTAAGAAATGTACAACTGTCGGTTCAGCTCTCTGGTGCTCCCTGCTGGCAGTATCACTATACTGTCCTCATGTTTCACAAAAATAGTTTTGAGAGACGTTGTCAGTTTTTGTATGTTGCTTAAATCCTCCAAAGCGGTTGGCAGTAAACATCAGGTCACGGTACGCCACGGTAGGCCACGGAGTCAATGAGCTCGAGTTGAAAAAGAAAAAGCTTACAGCACCTGGTATTCCCAGGCGGTCTCCCATCCAAGTACTAACCAGGCCCGACCCTGCTTAGCTTCCGAGATCAGACGAGATCGGGCGTGTTCAGGGTGGTATGGCCGTAAGCAATTAGTGCAGGCGCAAAACCAGGTTTTATACAGTAGCACATAAGGAGTGAGAAAGCTGCTGAGGCTCGACGTTACACTTTTACAAAAACAATCATTAGTTAGATATAAACGGCAGTAATTGATTCAGTAGGACTCCTTATCCATGTAAACGATCATTGTGACATCTGAATTCATTAATTATCTGAAATACACTGCGTGTGCGTGTGATGTTAAATGTTTGAACCAAGGTTAACGGTTAAAGTGTCAGAGAATGGGTGGTGATTTTTTGACGTCCTCCCATGATCTGAAGTGAGCGTGCGTGTTTGTGTTGGTGAAAGTTTAAGAAATGTACAACTGTCGGTTCAGCTCTCTGGTGCTCCCTGCTGGCAGTATCACTATACTGTCCTCATGTTTCACAAAAATAGTTTTGAGAGACGTTGTCAGTTTTTGTATGTTGCTTAAATCCTCCAAAGCGGTTGGCAGTAAACATCAGGTCACGGTACGCCACGGTAGGCCACGGAGTCAATGAGCTCGAGTTGAAAAAGAAAAAGCTTACAGCACCTGGTATTCCCAGGCGGTCTCCCATCCAAGTACTAACCAGGCCCGACCCTGCTTAGCTTCCGAGATCAGACGAGATCGGGCGTGTTCAGGGTGGTATGGCCGTAAGCAATTAGTGCAGGCGCAAAACCAGGTTTTATACAGTAGCACATAAGGAGTGAGAAAGCTGCTGAGGCTCGACGTTACACTTTTACAAAAACAATCATTAGTTAGATATAAACGGCAGTAATTGATTCAGTAGGACTCCTTATCCATGTAAACGATCATTGTGACATCTGAATTCATTAATTATCTGAAATACACTGCGTGTGCGTGTGATGTTAAATGTTTGAACCAAGGTTAACGGTTAAAGTGTCAGAGAATGGGTGGTGATTTTTTGACGTCCTCCCATGATCTGAAGTGAGCGTGCGTGTTTGTGTTGGTGAAAGTTTAAGAAATGTACAACTGTCGGTTCAGCTCTCTGGTGCTCCCTGCTGGCAGTATCACTATACTGTCCTCATGTTTCACAAAAATAGTTTTGAGAGACGTTGTCAGTTTTTGTATGTTGCTTAAATCCTCCAAAGCGGTTGGCAGTAAACATCAGGTCACGGTACGCCACGGAGTCAATGAGCTCGAGTTGAAAAAGAAAAAGCTTACAGCACCTGGTATTCCCAGGCGGTCTCCCATCCAAGTACTAACCAGGCCCGACCCTGCTTAGCTTCCGAGATCAGACGAGATCGGGCGTGTTCAGGGTGGTATGGCCGTAAGCAATTAGTGCAGGCGCAAAACCAGGTTTTATACAGTAGCACATAAGGAGTGAGAAAGCTGCTGAGGCTCGACGTTACACTCTTACAAAAACAATCATTAGTTAGATATAAACGGCAGTAATTGATTCAGTAGGACTCCTTATCCATGTAAACGATCATTGTGACATCTGAATTCATTAATTATCTGAAATACACTGCGTGTGCGTGTGATGTTAAATGTTTGAACCAAGGTTAACGGTTAAAGTGTCAGAGAATGGGTGGTGATTTTTTGACGTCCTCCCATGATCTGAAGTGAGCGTGCGTGTTTGTGTTGGTGAAAGTTTAAGAAATGTACAACTGTCGGTTCAGCTCTCTGGTGCTCCCTGCTGGCAGTATCACTATACTGTCCTCATGTTTCACAAAAATAGTTTTGAGAGACGTTGTCAGTTTTTGTATGTTGCTTAAATCCTCCAAAGCGGTTGGCAGTAAACATCAGGTCACGGTACGCACCACGGAGTCAATGAGCTCGAGTTGAAAAAGAAAAAGCTTACAGCACCTGGTATTCCCAGGCGGTCTCCCATCCAAGTACTAACCAGGCCCGACCCTGCTTAGCTTCCGAGATCAGACGAGATCGGGCGTGTTCAGGGTGGTATGGCCGTAAGCAATTAGTGCAGGCGCAAAACCAGGTTTTATACAGTAGCACATAAGGAGTGAGAAAGCTGCTGAGGCTCGACGTTACACTTTTACAAAAACAATCATTAGTTAGATATAAACGGCAGTAATTGATTCAGTAGGACTCCTTATCCATGTAAACGATCATTGTGACATCTGAATTCATTAATTATCTGAAATACACTGCGTGTGCGTGTGATGTTAAATGTTTGAACCAAGGTTAACGGTTAAAGTGTCAGAGAATGGGTGGTGATTTTTTGACGTCCTCCCATGATCTGAAGTGAGCGTGCGTGTTTGTGTTGGTGAAAGTTTAAGAAATGTACAACTGTCGGTTCAGCTCTCTGGTGCTCCCTGCTGGCAGTATCACTATACTGTCCTCATGTTTCACAAAAATAGTTTTGAGAGACGTTGTCAGTTTTTGTATGTTGCTTAAATCCTCCAAAGCGGTTGGCAGTAAACATCAGGTCACGGTACGCCACGGTAGGCCACGGAGTCAATGAGCTCGAGTTGAAAAAGAAAAAGCTTACAGCACCTGGTATTCCCAGGCGGTCTCCCATCCAAGTACTAACCAGGCCCGACCCTGCTTAGCTTCCGAGATCAGACGAGATCGGGCGTGTTCAGGGTGGTATGGCCGTAAGCAATTAGTGCAGGCGCAAAACCAGGTTTTATACAGTAGCACATAAGGAGTGAGAAAGCTGCTGAGGCTCGACGTTACACTCTTACAAAAACAATCATTAGTTAGATATAAACGGCAGTAATTGATTCAGTAGGACTCCTTATCCATGTAAACGATCATTGTGACATCTGAATTCATTAATTATCTGAAATACACTGCGTGTGCGTGTGATGTTAAATGTTTGAACCAAGGTTAACGGTTAAAGTGTCAGAGAATGGGTGGTGATTTTTTGACGTCCTCCCATGATCTGAAGTGAGCGTGCGTGTTTGTGTTGGTGAAAGTTTAAGAAATGTACAACTGTCGGTTCAGCTCTCTGGTGCTCCCTGCTGGCAGTATCACTATACTGTCCTCATGTTTCACAAAAATAGTTTTGAGAGACGTTGTCAGTTTTTGTATGTTGCTTAAATCCTCCAAAGCGGTTGGCAGTAAACATCAGGTCACGGTACGCCACGGAGTCAATGAGCTCGAGTTGAAAAAGAAAAAGCTTACAGCACCTGGTATTCCCAGGCGGTCTCCCATCCAAGTACTAACCAGGCCCGACCCATGCTTAGCTTCCGAGATCAGACGAGATCGGGCGTGTTTTTTTTTAATCTTTTTTATTATCAAAAATATATTCAATTTTATACAATTACGCATTCATTTATACATATATCAAATAAAAGTAAATGAAAAACTGCCCACAAATTAAACCACAAACCGCACAAACAATTAACTAAACACACTTTCTCTTTTAAATTAAAAATAAGAACCACACAGCAAAAACAGTATCTTTTCCCAAATACACTTACCCTCGAAATTAAACCGCCCCTCAGTCCCAAAGCACAAACCGAACAGCCCAAACCCAGAATTTTTAACCTCGAACATTTACCCACAAAATTAAACCACCCCTCATTCGAAAAAAACCACACAAAACCAAAATCCCACACAAAACTCCCTCGCTCTCCCACCTCCAAAATTATGCCACCCCCTTTAAACCACCCAAATCAACCCCAAACGGTGCCCTGCTCAGTCATCCATACAATTCCATTCTCATTCACACCACATACTCCCGCACTCTCTACAAACATACTCACAAACAAAGCCTCGTCCACAACATACAGCATTCGTAAGTGTCTTTTCCATTCATTCACAAACAGCCTCCATGCATCCAACTTTCTCCTTTCATACAGCGCAAAATTGCGCCTGTTAAAAATCGCCCTCCTTGCAAATCCAAAGATCATATTGATCATTTTCCAATTTCTATATTTCCTACTCACTCCCAAGAGTACAGACAATTCCCACCCCCGTTCCACCCAGCAGTCTCCCACACTGCACCCTCCCAGCAGCCCCTTGATTTTTCCCCAGAATTCCACTAGCTCGCAACAATACACAAAAATGTGATTCACGTCTTCATCCCCACTTTCACACACCATACACGTCCTCCCATACACTCCCCTGTGCATTTGGTGCAGGATGATGCATGTGAAAATCCTCCTGTGCCTTATCTTGAAATCAAGATCAAATATTGCATGCGGTGTGTGCGGTATGTTAATGTACTTCCACAAAATGTTGGGTGTAATGTCCGGATATGTGTCTGCCCATTTACTCTCACATGTGGGTTTTTGCACTCTATGTGTCAATGCATGCTTGTACCAAATCTTTGTCTTGACATCAGTAATGGCGTGTGACTCCCCCCCCAGGCACAGGAAGATTCCCACCGCATCATCCTGCCCAACCCTCCCCTTATTTCTAAACCCGTCCCCCCATTCACTCATCACACACTCTTCCACTCTCTCCAACACTTTCACAATCACTCCCCTCCTATATGTTATCCCCTTCTCTCTCATTATCCTAATCACTCTTTCTTTATCCCATCTCCCTCCCCTGTCGACTAGATCTCCCACCCGCTTCAGCCCCGCCCTCTCAAGAGCCACGCTCTTGATGACCCCTCCGCCCCCCTGTTTAAAATATGGGCTGGAGAGGAAAGGTAGCCTCATCACAGACGCTCTTGACTCGCATACGAGTGTAGTCTTATCAAACAGCAGGAACCACGCGTTGAGCACCTCCTGGAAGAACCGCGGCAGATGTGCATATGCCGCTGCGTTCTGCGTCTGCAACAAATTGTCATCACTTAAGAGACCAAATGTGCTCAGCCACTGGCTGAAGTGGCCCTTCCAGGCCGCCTCCCGACTTGCATCCCTAAATTTGCCTATCAATTTAGTTCGTAACGCAGTTCTTTTTGCGAGTACGTCCATCAATCCTAGCCCACCCTGATCATTGACCCTTATCAGCGTTCTATGCGCTATACTGGCTGCTTTGCTCCTCCAAATAAAGTCTCTAACGACTTTGGCAATCTTCTGCTCAGCCCAAGTCGGAAGCGCACAAGTGCTCAAGGCATGATTCACCTGCGACAACACTAGAGCATTGGTGACGGCCACCCTTCCCCTCAACAGCAGACCCCTAGCCCTCCACATACTCAGGGTCTTTTGCATACGCCCAATAACATCCTTCCACGTCAAATCATCGCATTCATTCTCATCACTACCAACATACACTCCGAGCACTTTTCTTTGATTCTCCACTACTTTGAATCCCCATTTGTTATCTAGGTCTTTGTTCCTACCCATCCCCATTATTTCAGATTTCTCCATATTAATTTTTGCTCCTGAAGCTCTCTCATACGTTTCTATATGTTTCAACACTATATCCACATCACTCTCACTTTTTACCATTACATTAATATCATCCGCATACTGCATTAAACTAATTTTTCCCTTACCTATTCCACACACTCTTTTGTCATTCAAAATTAAAGCCGCCAACGGCTCCGCCACCATGCTATAGAGCAGTGCTGACATTGGGCAGCCCTGCCTCACTGACCTCTTGACATCGAAAGAGTCAGTCAGAGCACCGTTACACTTAATTTTACTCTTAGCCCCCCCATAGAGCAATCCCACCCACCCCCTTAATTTAGTCCCAAATCCAAGTTTCTCCAGTACCCTCCCCAAAAAATCCTGATCCACCCTATCAAACGCTTTGTTTAAATCAATCCCCAGCCACAATCCTCCCTCCCCTTCCATATCTCTAACTACCTGTTTTATTGTTAATATCGAATCCCCAATGTCCCTCCCCGGAATGCTATACGCTTGAGTTGGACCTATTACTGAGCCTATTACCTCCCTCATTCTATTCGCAAGTATCTTAGCAATAATTTTATAGTCAGTGTTGAGTAGACTGATTGGCCTATAGTTATCAAGATTTTTGTTATCACCCTTATTTTTATAAAAAATCGTAATTATGCCTAATCCCATACTCTCCGGGAGCCAGCCTGTTTTCTCCACATACTTGCAGAGTTTTTCAACCACCGGAGCCAGAATTCCCTTAAAGCCGACGTAAAACTCGGCTGTCAGACCATCACTCCCCGGGCTCTTATTCTTGTTTAGTCCATCAATAGCACTATAAATCTCTTGCACAGAAAATTCACAATCGCACCAAGCACTATCCTCCCTACTTAAAGTCCTCTCCAGTGCCTCTAAGGCCTCTCCCACACTATCCTCATCACATGCATCTTTTTTAAATAAACACTCATAATAATCCCTAACTACTTTTAATATCTCTTCCTTATCAGTTATTATTTGACCACCATTATCTAATACCTCCTTTATCTCCGTTTTATTTTGTTTTTGTTTTTCCAAACCCAGGAAAAAGGCTGTGCTCCTTTCCCCTTCGTACATATATTGTATCCTGCTTCTAATAGCAGCCCCTCTACACTTCGCTACCTCTAAGGCACTCAATTTTTCTTTTAAATCCACATATTTTTCCGTACATATATTACCCTCCTCATCTAACAGTTTAATTTCCTCATTTAGTTGTTTTCTCAAATGAACCTCCTCTGCATTTTCCCTTTTCCTTTTTTCTATACCATACCTGACACATTTGTTTTTAATTCTTATTTTCACACTCTCCCACCACACACTCATATTCGCATCATCATTCCATTCATCCATCGTTCTCTTCAAAAAAAAAACCATGCTCTTCATAAACACAGCATCTCCCAAAAAGCTGGCATTAAAGCACCAAGGCCTCTGGTTGACACTCCCTCCCCTCCCTCCCACCTCTAACCTAATCCCCGCGTGGTCACTCCAGGTATTATTGATGTATTCCACACTCTTAATTAATTTAACATTACCACTTTGTACCAACACAAAGTCAATCCTACTCTGTTTCAGAGTATTAGCAACAAGTTGCCTCCTTGAAAAAACCTTTTCCCACGGGTGTAGGACTCTCCATATGTCTACCAATTGATAGTTCTCCATCAAGTCCCTAAGGGTTTGCCTAGTGCTGTCCCCTTTAAACGTATTGTTACTCGATAAATCAGACCGAGTCAAAATAACATTAAAATCCCCCACAATCATACAGTTAGGGTTGCACCACACATTTAAACCAGCCAAAAAAACCCTCCTCTCCTTCTCCCCATTGGGTGCATGTAAATTAATTATTCTAAGTTCCCTCCCCTCATAAACACAATCAACAACTAACAACCTCCCCTCTAAATCTCTATGAACTAAATTAATCCCCGTTATTTTAGCACTATTAAAACATATTGCCACTCCCCTGGCCCTGGGAGTCCCTTCAGAAAAATAAATCTGGCCTTTCCACTGCTTTCTACTCCTATTCAGTAGGTTGTCATCCCACCTAGTTTCCTGTAAACACAAAATATCAGCTCTTATGTCCAATATGGCATTTCTTTTATATTCAGTTCTCATACCGTTCGCATTCAGGGAAAAAATAACCAAAGCCATAAATAATAAAAATAAAATAAGGAAAAACCAACGAAAAAGAGCCAGCTAGCACAATAACCTTCATCAAAAAAATTAACAATTCTTATTCTTCTTCCCACTCCCCTCCGTCTTTTGCTTTGCGGACATCCTTTTTTTCGCCTCCCTTAGCTCCTCCATGTCCATATCACTCCCCGAGCTCCCCTCCCTCATAGTATTATCCACAAAATCCCCACTCTCACCCACCTCATCATTGCCCCAAGTCATTTTAAGTACAGTTTTCCCCGTCCCATCCCCAAACATTCTTATCCCTTCCCGTCTTTCACCTCTGCCTCTCACGCTCCTGTCTCCCTGCCGCCGCGGCAGGCCCTCGCTCCGCTCTCCCCTCAGGTCCGCAGGCTGGCCCGAGGTGAGCTCCTCCTCCAGCAACGTGGGGAATTCCTCCCCCCCAGAGGCACCGTCCCGGTCCATGCTCGCGCCCATGCCCTCCTCCTCGTCCTCACCACCACCGTCATCCGGCGCCCCCGGTTCGTCACCATCCAGCTCGCCGCCGTCCTCCTCCGCCTCCTTCTCCACCGGGCATATACAGTCTCTCTCTCTCCTCCGGCATGTCAGACACTTTGCCACCCTAGTGGCACACTCCCGAGCGTAGTGGCCCTGGCATCCGCAATTATGACAGGTAAAATCCGGGCACTCACGCAGGATGTGGCCCGGCTGCATACAGCTCCTACAAACCTTCATCTGGCGGTCGTGGATTACTCTAAAGTATTCAACACCCGTTGCGGTATTGAATTTAGTGGAATATGGCAAGGATTGCACGAGCTCATTAAATTTGACCCGTACAATCCTTGTACCATCGGCAATATTGGTGCCCGGCCACATCCTCCTCTTGATGGACGAAAGCGCCCGGACTCCCCACCCACTTAGTTTATCCAGGATTTCCGCATCAGAAATGTATGCTGGCAGGGTAAGAAAGGAAACCACCAGCTCGTCATTACATAGTTCTCTGGCAATAATCCTAGTGTTGTGTATTTTAAACCCATCGAGCAGACGGTCCTTCCCCCTCTCTCCGCACACCGTCACCTCCAGCTTCCCGAGGGCCAGCACCCTACAGGCCCTGATTTCTCCGCACACGACCGCCATAGCCTTCATTAATTCTCCTATGGGTATAACGTCCCCGCACTGCTCCACGCAAACCGTGAGCCTCCTCTCATACATGCGCTCTACCTTCTTAATCCCGTCCACTGTTTCTCCACCAGCCACCTGCTCTTGCCCGCCTCCAGCCGCCTTGCCGTTCCCATCTCCCCCGCTCTCTCCTTCTCTCCTTTCTCCTCCCGACTCCTCCGCAACACTCCTTCCTCCTCGCAACCCGCCAGCTTTTCCGTCCTCCTCCACCTCAAGTCCTGCTCCATTCACCGTCCCTCCAGCTCGCTGCCCGCCGGCACTCATTTCGCCCGGTGGCTTCGCCGAAGCTAGGCCCCGGATCATTCTCGCCTCCACCGTTGCAAACAAACAAAAACGACTGGAAAAGTATATGTATAATAACTCAGGGCGATCCCCCAACAGTCTATGACTGCGGGGGACGAAAAAAAACACAAAATAACTGGGTTGTTAGACCAGATAGCAACACTCCAAAATTCTCTCCACCAGAACAAACAATTTACCATGCGGCTGTCCAAAAAAACACTACGTACTCCGACACTGTAGGGGGCGTCAGGGTGGTATGGCCGTAAGCAATTAGTGCAGGCGCAAAACCAGGTTTTATACAGTAGCACATAAGGAGTGAGAAAGCTGCTGAGGCTTGACGTTACACTTTTACAAAAACAATCATTAGTTAGATATAAACGGCAGTAATTGATTCAGTAGGACTCCTTATCCATGTAAATGATCATTGTGACATCTGAATTCATTAATTATCTGAAATACACTGCGTGTGCGTGTGATGTTAAATGTTTGAACCAAGGTTAACGGTTAAAGTGTCAGAGAATGGGTGGTGATTTTTTGACGTCCTCCCATGATCTGAAGTGAGCGTGCGTGTTTGTGTTGGTGAAAGTTTAAGAAATGTACAACTGTCGGTTCAGCTCTCTGGTGCTCCCTGCTGGCAGTATCACTATATTGTCCTCATGTTTCACAAAAATAGTTTTGAGAGACGTTGTCAGTTTTTGTATGTTGCTTAAATCCTCCAAAGCGGTTGGCAGTAAACATCAGGTCACGGTACGCCACGGTAGGCCACGGAGGCAATGAGCTCGAGTTGAAAAAGAAAAAGATTACAGCACCTGGTATTCCCAGGCGGTCTCCCATCCAAGTACTAACCAGGCCCGACCCTCCTTAGCTTCCGAAATCAGACGAGATCGGGCGTGTTCAGGGTGGTATGGCCGTAAGCAATTAGTGCAGGCGCAAAACCAGGTTTTATACAGTAGCACATAAGGAGTGAGAAAGCTGCTGAGGCTCGACGTTACACTTTTACAAAAACAATCATTAGTTAGATATAAACGGCAGTAATTGATTCAGTAGGACTCCTTATCCATGTAAACGATCATTGTGACATCTGAATTCATTAATTATCTGAAATACACTGCGTGTGCGTGTGACGTTAAATGTTTGAACCAAGGTTAACGGTTAAAGTGTCAGAGAATGGGTGGTGATTTTTTGACGTCCTCCCATAATCTGAAGTGAGCGTGCGTGTTTGTGTTGGTGAAAGTTTAAGAAATGTACAACTGTCGGTTCAGCTCTCTGGTGCTCCCTGCTGGCAGTATCACTATACTGTCCTCATGTTTCACAAAAATAGTTTTGAGAGACGTTGTCAGTTTTTGTATGTTGCTTAAATCCTCCAAAGCGGTTGGCAGTAAACATCAGGTCACGGTACGCCACGGTAGGCCACGGAGTCAATGAGCTCGAGTTGAAAAAGAAAATGCTTGCAGCACCTGGTATTCCCAGGCGGTCTCCCATCCAAGTACTAACCAGGCCCGACCCTGCTTAGCTTCCGAGATCAGACAAGATCGGGCGTGTTCCGGGTGGTATGGTCGTAAGCAAATAGTGCAGGCGCAAAACCAGGTTTTATACAGTAGCACATAAGGAGTGAGAAAGCTGCTGAGGCTCGACGTTACACTCTTACAAAAACAATCATTAGTTAGATATAAACGGCAGTAATTGATTCAGTAGGACTCCTTATCCATGTGAACGATCATTGTGACATCTGAATTCATTAATTATCTGAAATACACTGCGTGTGCGTGTGATGTTAAATGTTTGAACCAAGGTTAACGGTTAAAGTGTAAGAGAATGGGTGGTGATTTTTTGACGTCCTCCCATGATCTGAAGTGAGCGTGCGTGTTTGTGTTGGTGAAAGTTTAAGAAATGTACAACTGTCGGTTCAGCTCTCTGGTGCTCCCTGCTGGCAGTATCACTATACTGTCCTCATGTTTCACAAAAATAGTTTTGAGAGACGTTGTCAGTTTTTGTATGTTGCTTAAATCCTCCAAAGCGGTTGGCAGTAAACATCAGGTCACGATACGCCACGGTAGGCCACGGAGTCAATGAGCTCGAGTTGAAAAAGAAAAAGCTTACAGCACCTGGTATTCCCAGGCGGTCTCCCATCCAAGTACTAACCAGGCCCGACCCTGCTTAGCTTCCGAGATCAGACGAGATCGGGCGTGTTCAGGGTGGTATGGCCGTAAGCAATTAATGCAGGCGCAAAACCAGGTTTTATACAGTAGCACATAAGGAGTGAGAAAGCTGCTGAGGCTTGACGTTACACTTTTACAAAAACAATCATTAGTTAGATATAAACGGCAGTAATTGATTCAGTAGGACTCCTTATCCATGTAAACGATCATTGTGACATCTGAATTCATTAATTATCTGAAATACACTGCGTGTGCGTGTGATGTTAAATGTTTGAACCAAGGTTAACGGTTAAAGTGTCAGAGAATGGGTGGTGATTTTTTGACGTCCTCCCATGATCTGAAGTGAGCGTGCGTGTTTGTGTTGGTGAAAGCTTAAGAAATGTACAACTGTCGGTTCAGCTCTCTGGTGCTCCCTGCTGGCAGTATCACTATACTGTCCTCATGTTTCACAAAAATAGTTTTGAGAGACGTTGTCAGTTTTTGTATGTTGCTTAAATCCTCCAAAGCGGTTGGCAGTAAACATCAGGTCACGGTACGCCACGGTAGGCCACGGAGTCAATGAGCTCGAGTTGAAAAAGAAAAAGCTTACAGCACCTGGTATTCCCAGGCGGTCTAATAATATTAATAATAATAATAAATTTTATTTATAATGCACTTTATATTCAAGAATCTCAAAGTGCTTCAGAGAAAAAAATACCAAAAAACTATTAAAAAGGGGGAACCTCAAAGAAAGTTTAGCTAAATGCTCTTTTAAAGAGATGGGTTTTGAGGTTCCGTTTAAAAAGAGCTGTAGTCTGTGGAGCCCTCAGGTGGTCAGGGAGGGCGTTCCATAGTCTAGGGGCAGCAGCAGAAAAGGCCCGATCACCCATGGTGCACAGCTTCGTATGTCGGGTTTGGAGGGTGTGAGTGGATCCTGAACGGAGTGTACGTGAGTTTGTCGGGGGGGTGAGGAGTTCCTGAAGGTAGAGGGGGGCAAGTCCGTGAAGGCACTGGTGGGTGAGGAGGGAGACCTTGTACTCAATTCTGAGTGAGACAGGGAGCCAGTGCAGTGATTTCAGGATGGGGGTGATGTGGTCATGCTTGCGCACCCTCATCAGGACCCTGGCAGCACTGTTTTGAATGTATTGGAGCCTCTGGATGCTCTTGCCAGGGATCCCAATGAGGAGTGCATTGCAGTAGTCCAACCTGGAGGAGACAAAGGCATGGACGAGCTTCTCTGCATCAGCCAGGGTGAGTGATTGGCGGAGTTTGGCGATGTTCCTGAGGTGGTATAAAGCTGTCTTACAGAGGTGTTTGATGTGGGTGTCAAAATTAAGTTGTGGGTCCATTTTAACACCGAGGTTGGTGACGGATGTGGAAAGGGGGATGTTTTTGCCAGAGAAGGTGATATTGGTGATGGTGGGGGAGCGGAGCTGATGTGGCGTGCCAATAAGGATGGCTTCCGTTTTATGGCTGTTAAGTTGTAGGAAGTTGAGCTTCATCCACGCCTCTATCTCCTCCAGGCAGGTGGTCAGTGTGGATGTTGGCAGAGGGGCAGAAGAAGTGGGGGTTGTCCTGATGTAGAGCTGTGTATCATCAGCATAACAGTGGTAAGACAAGCCATGCCTGCTAATGACACTACCCAGGGGGAGCATGTACAGTGAGAACAGTGTGGGGCCCAACACCGAGCCCTGGGGGACACCGCAGGTGACGTTGTTGGTGTGTGATTTTGCTTTGCCCAGGGCAACGTGCTCAGTTCTGTCAGTGAGGTACGAGGTGAACCAGTTCTTTACATTTCCTGATAGTCCAATGGTGTATTGCAGGCGGTGAAGGAGAATATTGTGGTCAACCGTATCAAAAGCAGCTGTTAAGTCCAGGAGGATGAGGAGAGATGGGGAGCCGGTGTCTGCTGCCATCAGGAGGTCATTTGTGACCCTGACCAAGGCTGTTTCTGTACTGTGGCCATAGCGGAAACCAGACTGGAATTTTTCAAACAAGTGATGTTGTATGAGGTGATCCTGGAGTTGTGCTGCAACTGTTTTTTCCAGAACTTTTGACAGAAATGGGAGATTTGAGATTGGCCTGTAGTTGGAGAGGACTTCTGGATCAAGGGTAGGTTTTTTTAATGTTGGTCTGATGACAGCAGTTTTTAATGCAGATGGGATATGGCCGGCCAGGAGGGAGTGGTTAATGATATTGGTGATGAGTGGAGAGACAGCAGAGATGTTGGCCTTCAGCAGAGCTGTAGGGAAGGGGTCTAGTGCACAGGTGGATGGCTTCATTTTCCTGATGACGTCCTCCACCTCTTCCTTTGTGATGCTGGAGAAGGAGCAGAGGGTCTGGACAGAGTCAATCGGTGGGTCAGCAGTTTGAAGGGGCAGGGCAGTAGTGATGGAGAGGTGTGAGCGGATGTTGTTCACTTTTTGTTTAAAAAAGTTGATGTGCATGTTGCACCTCTCCGTGGTGACATCAGATTGGGATGGTAAAGGGGGTTTGAAAAGGTGATGAACAGTTGAAAAGAGCTGTTTGGAGTTACCAGGGCTATTGTTGATTATTGCGGAATAGAACCTGGACCGTGCATTATTCAGGGCTTCAGCATATGCCCTCCCGTGTTCCCTGTATGCCTGTTTGTGAACGGTCTGACCAGAGGCCTTGAGTCGCCGCTCAAGGACACGCCCAGCAGCCTTCATTGTACGTAGTTCACTGGTGTACCAGGGTGCGGAGCGCGAGAAGGAGACTGACCTCGATGTTAAGGGGGCGTGGAGATCCAGGAGACTGCTCAGGGACTGGTTGTATAAGTCCACTGAGTCAGCAAGAGAGAGGGAGTCAGTTGAGCCAGAGGAGAGATGTTGAAGGTCCAGGGCCAGGGCATCCATGTTGATATTTTTCACATTCCTGAAGTGGATCTGCCGCTTTGGTTTGCTGTGGGAGGAAGGAAAAGGGAGCTCCATTGACACAACTCTGTGATCCGAGACGCCAAGATCATAGACCTGTAGGTTGCTGATGGGGGCGGAGTTTGAGATGACCAGGTCAATTGTGTGTCCTCTGGAGTGTGTGGGGGCATCAACATGTTGTTGTAGGTTGAGGGAGTCTAGCAGCTGAAGAAAATCAGCAGCGGGCTGGCATGAGGGGGTGTCAACATGAATATTTAAATCACCCAGAATGATGGTATTGGCAGAGGTAGTACAGAGTGTTGTGAGGAGATCAGACATTTCCGGGATGAAAGCAGAGTTGGGTTTAGGGGGCCTGTATATGAGTAGAACAGTCATGGGATAGGGGGGCTTGCATGTGAATGCAAGACATTCAAAGGAGGAAGTTGTAGGCAGCACCATGGGGGACAACTCCAGGTCCTGTTTGTGGATGACAGCTAGGCCACCACCGCGTCCAGTTCTGCGGGCTGCCTCCAAGTAACTGTAGCCTGGGGGACAGGCTTCGTTTAGGGCAGAGTAAACCTCTGGCTGGTGCCAGGTTTCTGTTAGACACATGAAGTCAAGACCTTTTTCCCTGATATGCTCTTCAATCAAGCTGGATTTATTATTCAAGGATTGAGTGTTGAAAAGTTCAAATTTAACCAGTGACTGTGGAGTTATTCTCTGTACAGGTCGCAGAGCCTTAAAATCCACTCCGCGCAGGTTGGAATCCACTCCATGAAATCTATCCAGCCGGGAGTGCGGGGATCTCGCGATGTTACGTCTTTTGCCCTCAGCCGTCTCAGCGGACCTAATGGATGTGATGAAGCCGGCAGGCTGACCATAAATAAAGTTTCTCCCTGAGCCTCTGTGGATATATCGAGGTCTACGCAATAGTCCTAGCTGCTTAATGGTGGAAATACAGGGTGGGATGGAGCGATTGTTGTACTTCAGCAGCTGTGGGGCGAAGTACGTCAACATCGAACCTGATGTTGAGTGATGTTTGCCTGTAGCAGCTAGGTACGGACCCGTCGCATCTGGGGAAGAGCTGGGAGGCAGTGCAGAAAATCCACGAGACAGTAGAGACAGCTTAGCAGGTTGACCAGGGCATATTCCTCACCAGGATCGCCGAGAAAAAAAAACCGCCAGCAGTGACCAGGAAAATGTCACATCAGCTACTAGTTTTTAGCCGTTGTTTTTAGCCGTTACTAGGGAAACCAAAATAACAAGTGAGCTACACGGCTCTTCACAATAACACAGTAACACTGGAACAACTAAAGACAGTCCATAAGCTTGCTTTTCGTCGCTGATGTAGCTTGGGAACCAAGTAGAGATAATATGTCAACAAAAAAATCACTTTTTAAGTAAAATTGCTTGGAAAAGCGGCGAACAGACAGCGCCAGCGTCCTCTCCGTTTGTTGCCTAGATACATGGTGGTA
>NC_079423.1:6495548-6501846 GCF_026213295.1 Gadus chalcogrammus | reverse complement strand
GGTGGTATGGCCGTAAGCAATTAGTGCTGGCGCAAAACCAGGTTTTATACAGTAGCACATAAGGAGTGAGAAACCTGCTGAGGCTCGACGTTACACTTTTACAAAAACAATCATTAGTTAGATATAAACGGCAGTAATTGATTCAGTAGGACTCCTTATCCAAGTAAACGATCATTGTGACATCTGAATTCATTAATTATCTGAAATACACTGCGTGTGCGTGTGATGTTAAATGTTTGAACCAAGGTTAACGGTTAAAGTGTCAGAGAATGGGTGGTGATTTTTGGACGTCCTCCCATGATTTGAAGTGAGCGTGCGTGTTTGTGTTGGTGAAAGTTTAAGAAATGTACAACTGTCGTTTCAGCTCTCTGGTGCTCCCTGCTGGCAGTATCACTATACTGTCCTCGTGTTTCACAAAAATAGTTTTGAGAGACGTCATCAGTCTTTGTATGTTGCTTAAATCCTCCAAAGCGGTTGGCAGTAAACATCAGGTCACGGTAGGCCACGGAGGCAATGAGCTCGAGTTGAAAAAGAAAAAGCTTACTGCAGCTGGTATTCCCAGGCGGTCTCCCATCCAAGTACTAACCAGGCCCGACCCTGCTTAGCTTCCGAGATCAGACGAGATCGGGCGTGTTCAGGGTGGTATGGCCGTAAGCAATTAGTGCAGGCGCAAAACCAGGTTTTATACAGTAGCACATAAGGAGTGAGAAAGCTGCTGAGGCTCGACGTTACACTTTTACAAAAACAATCATTAGTTAGATATAAACGGCAGTAATTGATTCAGTAGGACTCCTTATCCATGTAAACGATCATTGTGACATCTGAATTCATTAATTATCTGAAATACACTGCGTGTGCGTGTGATGTTAAATGTTTGAACCAAGGTTAACGGTTAAAGTGTCAGAGAATGGGTGGTGATTTTTTGACGTCCTCCCATGATCTGAAGTGAGCGTGCGTGTTTGTGTTGGTGAAAGTTTAAGAAATGTACAACTGTCGGTTCAGCTCTCTGGTGCTCCCTGCTGGCAGTATCACTATACTGTCCTCATGTTTCACAAAAACAGTTTTGAGAGACGTTGTCAGTTTTTGTATGTTGCTTAAATCCTCCAAAGCGGTTGGCAGTAAACATCAGGTCACGGTACGCCACGGTAGGCCACGGAGGCAATGAGCTCGAGTTGAAAAAGAAAAAGCTTACAGCACTTGGTATTCCCAGGCGGTCTCCCATCCAAGTACTAACCAGGCCTGACCCTGCTTAGCTTCCGTGATCAAACGAGATCGGGCGTGTTTTTTTTTTTTTGTTTTTTATTATCAAAAATAGATTCAATTTTATACAATTACACATTCATTTATACGTATATCAAATAAAAGTAAATGAAAAACAGTCCCACAAATTAAACCACCCTCAGAAACCGCACAAACAATTAACTAAGCACACTTTCTCTTTTAAATTAAAATAAGAACAACACAGCAAAAGCAATATCTTTTCCCGAATACACTTACCCTCGAAATTAAACCGCCCCTCAATCCCAAAGCACAAACCGAATAGCCAAACACAGATTATTTTAACCTCGACCATTTACCCACAAAATTAAACCACCCCTCATTCGAAAAAACCACACAAAACCAAAATCCCACAAAAAACCCCCCACTCTCCCACCTCCAAAAATAAGCCACCCCCTTTAAACCACCCAAATCAACCCCAAACGGTGCCCTGCTCAGTCATCCATACAATTCCATTCTCATTCACACCACATACTCCCGCGCTCTCTACAAACATACTCACAAACAAAGCCTCGTCCACAACATACAGCATTCGTAAGTGTCTTTTCCATTCATTCACAAACAGCCTCCATGCATCCAACTTTCTCCTTTCATACAGCGCAAAATCGCGTCTGTTAAAAATCGCCCTCCTTGCGAATCCAAAGATCATATTGATCATTTTCCAATTTCTATATTTCCTACTCACTCCCAAGAGTACAGACAATTCCCACCCCCGTTCTACCCAGCAGTCTCCCACACTGCACCCTCCCAGCAGCCCCTTGATTTTTCCCCAGAATTCCACTAGCTCGCAACTCTTTCCAATATGGCATTTCTTTTATATTCAGTTCTCATAACGTTCGCATTCAGGGAAAAAATAACCAAAGCCATAAATAATAAAAAATAAAATAAGGAAAAACCAACGAAAAAGAGCCAGCTAGCACAATAACCTTCATCAAAAAAATTAACAATTCTTATTCTTCTTCCCACTCCCCTCCGTTTTTTGCTTTGCGGACAGCCTTTTTTTCGCCTCCCTTAGCTCCTCCATGTCCATATCACTCCCCGAGCTCCCCTCCCTCACAGTATTATCAACAAAATCCCCACTCTCAACCACCTCATCATTGCCCCAAGTCATATTAAGTACAGTTTTCCCCGTCCCATCCCCAAACATTCTTACCCCTTCCCGTCTTTCACCTCTGCCTCTCACGCTCCTGTCTCCCTGCCGCCGCGGCAGGCCCTCGCTCCGCTCTCCCCTCAGGTCCGCAGGCTGGCCCGAGGTGAGCTCCTCCTCCAGCAACGTGGGGAATTCTTCCCC
Organism: Gadus chalcogrammus; assembly: GCF_026213295.1. Classification (NCBI taxonomy): domain Eukaryota; kingdom Metazoa; phylum Chordata; class Actinopteri; order Gadiformes; family Gadidae; genus Gadus; species Gadus chalcogrammus. The sequence continues at coordinate 6,499,277 of NC_079423.1, read as the reverse complement.
CCCAGAGACACCGTCCCGGTCCATGCTCGCGCCCATGCCCTCCTCCTCGTCCTCACCACCACCGTCATCCGGCGCCCCCGGTTCGTCACCATCCAGCTCGCCGCCGTCCTCCTCCGCCTCCTTCTCCACCGGGCATATACAGTCTCTCTCTCTCCTCCGGCATGTCAGACACTTTGCCACCCCAGTGGCACACTCCCGAGCGTAGTGGCCCTGGCATCCACAATTATGGCAGGTAAAATCCGGGCACTCACGCAGGATGTGGCCCGGCTGCATACAGCTCCTGCAAACCTTCATCTGGCGGTCGTGGATTACTCTAAAGTATTCAACACCCGTTGCGGTATTGAATTTAGTGGAATATGGCAAGGATTGCACGAGCTCATTAAATTTGACCCGTACAATCCTTGTACCATCGGCAATATTGGTGCCCGGCCACATCCTCCTCTTGATGGACGAAAGCGCCCGGACTCCCCACCCACTTAGTTTATCCAGGATTTCCGCATCAGAAATGTATGCTGGCAGGGTAAGAAAGGAAACCACCAGCTCGTCATTACATAGTTCTCTGGCAATAATCCTAGTGTTGTGTATTTTAAACCCATCGAGCAGACGGTCCTTCCCCCTCTCTCCGCACACCGTCACCTCCAGCTTCCCGAGGGCCAGCACCCTACAGGCCCTGATTTCTCCGCACACGACCGCCATAGCCTTCATTAATTCTCCTATGGGTATAATGTCCCCGCACTGCTCCACGCAAACCGTGAGCCTCCTCTCATACATGCGCTCTACCTTCTTAATCCCGTCCACTGTTTCTCCACCAGCCACCTGCTCTTGCCCGCCTCCAGCCGCCTTGCCGTTCCCATCTCCCCCGCTCTCTCCTTCTCTCCTTTCTCCTCCCGACTCCTCCGCAACACTCCTTCCTCCTCGCAACCCGCCAGCTTTTCCGTCCTCCTCCACCTCAAGTCCTGCTCCATTCACCGTCCCTCCAGCTCGCTGCCCGCCGGCACTCATTTCGCCCGGTGGCTTCGCCGAAGCTAGGCCCCGGATCATTCTCGCCTCCACCGTTGCAAACAAACAAAAATGACCGGAAAAGTATATATATAATAACTCAGGGCGATCCCCCAACAGTCTATGACTGCGGGGGACGAAAAAAAACACAAAATAACTGGGTTGTTAGACCAGATAGCAACACTCCAAAATTCTCTCCACCAGAACAAACAATTTACCATGCGGCTGTCCAAAAAAACACTACGTACTCCGACACTGTAGGGGGCGTCAGGGTGGTATGGCCGTAAGCAATTAGTGCAGGCGCAAAACCAGGTTTTATACAGTAGCACATAAGGAGTGAGAAAGCTGCTGAGGCTCGACGTTACACTCTTACAAAAACAATCATTAGTTAGATATAAACGGCAGTAATTGATTAAGTAGGACTCCTTATCCATGTAAACGATCATTGTGACATCTGAATTCATTAATTATCTGAAATACACTGCGTGTGCGTGTGATGTTAAATGTTTGAACCAAGGTTAACGGTTAAAGTGTCAGAGAATGGGTGGTGATTTTTTGACGTCCTCCCATGATCTGAAGTGAGCGTGCGTGTTTGTGTTGGTGAAAGTTTAAGAAATGTACAACTGTCGGTTCAGCTCTCTGGTGCTCCCTGCTGGCAGTATCACTATACTGTCCTCATGTTTCACAAAAATAGTTTTGAGAGACGTTGTCAGTTTTTGTATGTTGCTTAAATCCTCCAAAGCGGTTGGCAGTAAACATCAGGTCACGGTACGCCACGGTAGGCCACGGAGGCAATGAGCTCGAGTTGAAAAAGAAAATGCTTACAGCACGTGGTATTCCTAGGCGGTCTCCCATCCAAGTACTAACCAGGCCCGACCCTGCTTAGCTTCCGAGATCAGACAAGATCGGGCGTGTTCAGGGTGGTATGGCCGTAAGCAATTAGTGCAGGCGCAAAACCAGGTTTTATACAGTAGCACATAAGGAGTGAGAAAGCTGCTGAGGCTCGACGTTACACTTTTACAAAAACAATCATTAGTTAGATATAAACGGCAGTAATTGATTCAGTAGGACTCCTTATCCATGTAAACGATCATTGTGACATCTGAATTCATTAATTATCTGAAATACACTGCGTGTGCGTGTGATGTTAAATGTTTGAACCAAGGTTAACGGTTAAAGTGTCAGAGAATGGGTGGTGATTTTTTGACGTCCTCCCATGATCTGAAGTGGGCGTGCGTGTTTGTGTTGGTGAAAGTTTAAGAAATGTACAACTGTCGGTTCAGCTCTCTGGTGCTCCCTGCTGGCAGTATCACTATACTGTCCTCATGTTTCACAAAAACAGTTTTGAGAGACGTTGTCAGTTTTTGTATGTTGCTTAAATCCTCCAAAGCGGTTGGCAGTAAACATCAGGTCACGGTACGCCACGGTAGGCCACGGAGTCAATGAGCTCGAGTTGAAAAAGAAAAAACTTACAGCACCTGGTATTCCCAGGCGGTCTCCCATCCAAGTACTATCCAGTCCCGACCCTGCTTAGCTTCCGAGATCAGACGAGATCGGGCGTGTTTTTTTTTCTTTTGGTGACACCCGTCACTACTTACAGCAACCTGGGCTTCTGAGGAGGTCTCCCATCCAAGTACTAACCAGGCCCGACCCTGCTTAGCTTCCGAGATCAGACGAGATCGGGCGTGTTCAGGGTGGTATGGCCGTAAGCAATTAGTGCAGGCGCAAAACCAGGTTTTATACAGTAGCACATAAGGAGTGAGAAAGCTGCTGAGGCTCGACGTTACACTCTTACAAAAACAATCATTAGTTAGATATAAACGGCAGTAATTGATTCAGTAGGACTCCTTATCCATGTAAACCATCATTGTGACATCTGAATTCATTAATTATCTGAAAAACACTGCGTGTGCGTGTGATGTTAAATGTTTGAACCAAGGTTAACGGTTAAAGTGTCAGAGAATGGGTGGTGATTTTTTGACGTCCTCCCATGATCTGAAGTGAGCGTGCGTGTTTGTGTTGGTGAAAGTTTAAGAAATGTACAACTGTCGGTTCAGCTCTCTGGTGCTCCCTGCTGGCAGTATCACTATACTGTCCTCATGTTTCACAAAAATAGTTTTGAGAGACGTTGTCAGTTTTTGTATGTTGCTTAAATCCTCCAAAGCGGTTGGCAGTAAACATCAGGTCACGGTACGCCACGGTAGGCCACGGAGTCAATGAGCTCGAGTTGAAAAAGAAAAAACTTACAGCACCTGGTATTCCCAGGCGGTCTCCCATCCAAGTACTAACCAGGCCCGACCCTGCTTAGCTTCCGAGATCAGACGAGATCGGGCGTGTTCAGGGTGGTATGGCCGTAAGCAATTAGCGCAGGCGCAAAACCAGGTTTTATACAGTAGCACATAAGGAGTGAGAAAGCTGCTGAGGCTCGACGTTACACTCTTACAAAAACAATCATTAGTTAGATATAAACGGCAGTAATTGATTCAGTAGGACTCCTTATCCATGTAAACGATCATTGTGACATCTGAATTCATTAATTATCTGAAATACACTGCGTGTGAGTGTGATGTTAAATGTTTGAACCAAGGTTAACGGTTAAAGTTTCAGAGAATGGGTGGTGATTTTTTGACGTCCTCCCATGATCTGAAGTGAGCGTGCGTGTTTGTGTTGGTGAAAGTTTAAGAAATGTACACTTGTCGGTTCAGCTCTCTGGTGCTCCCTGCTGGCAGT
>NC_079423.1:6460548-6485548 GCF_026213295.1 Gadus chalcogrammus | reverse complement strand
CAGTAGCACATAAGGAGTGAGAAAGCTGCTGAGGCTCGACGTTACACTTTTACAAAAACAATCATTAGTTAGATATAAACGGCAGTAATTGATTCAGTAGGACTCCTTATCCATGTAAACGATCATTGTGACATCTGAATTCATTAATTATCTGAAATACACTGCGTGTGCGTGTGATGTTAAATGTTTGAACCAAGGTTAACGGTTAAAGTGTCAGAGAATGGGTGGTGATTTTTTGACGTCCTCCCATGATCTGAAGTGAGCGTGCGTGTTTGTGTTGGTGAAAGTTTAAGAAATGTACAACTGTCGGTTCAGCTCTCTGGTGCTCCCTGCTGGCAGTATCACTATACTGTCCTCATGTTTCACAAAAATAGTTTTGAGAGACGTTGTCAGTTTTTGTATGTTGCTTAAATCCTCCAAAGCGGTTGGCAGTAAACATCAGGTCACGGTACGCCACGGTAGGCCACGGAGGCAATGAGCTCGAGTTGAAAAAGAAAAAGCTTACAGCACCTGGTATTCCCAGGCGGTCTCCCATCCAAGTACTAACCAGGCCCGACCCTGCTTAGCTTCCGAGATCAGACGAGATCGGGCGTGTTCAGGGTGGTATGGCCGTAAGCAATTAGTGCAGGCGCAAAACCAGGTTTTATACAGTAGCACATAAGGAGTGAGAAAGCTGCTGAGGCTCGACGTTACACTTTTACAAAAACAATCATTAGTTAGATATAAACGGCAGTAATTGATTCAGTAGGACTCCTTATCCATGTAAACGATCATTGTGACATCTGAATTCATTAATTATCTGAAATACACTGCGTGTGCGTGTGATGTTAAATGTTTGAACCAAGGTTAACGGTTAAAGTGTCAGAGAATGGGTGGTGATTTTTTGACGTCCTCCCATGATCTGAAGTGAGCGTGCGTGTTTGTGTTGGTGAAAGTTTAAGAAATGTACAACTGTCGGTTCAGCTCTCTGGTGCTCCCTGCTGGCAGTATCACTATACTGTCCTCATGTTTCACAAAAATAGTTTTGAGAGACGTTGTCAGTTTTTGTATGTTGCTTAAATCCTCCAAAGCGGTTGGCAGTAAACATCAGGTCACGGTACGCCACGGTAGGCCACGGAGTCAATGAGCTCGAGTTGAAAAAGAAAAATGCTTACAGCACCTGGTATTCCCAGGCGGTCTCCCATCCAAGTACTAACCAGGCCCGACCCTGCTTAGCTTCCGAGATCAGACGAGATCGGGCGTGTTCAGGGTGGTATGGCCGTAAGCAATTAGTGCAGGCGCAAAACCAGGTTTTATACAGTAGCACATAAGGAGTGAGAAAGCTGCTGAGGCTCGACGTTACACTTTTACAAAAACAATCATTAGTTAGATATAAACGGCAGTAATTGATTCAGTAGGACTCCTTATCCATGTAAACGATCATTGTGACATCTGAATTCATTAATTATCTGAAATACACTGCGTGTGCGTGTGATGTTAAATGTTTGAACCAAGGTTAACGGTTAAAGTGTCAGAGAATGGGTGGTGATTTTTTGACGTCCTCCCATGATCTGAAGTGAGCGTGCGTGTTTGTGTTGGTGAAAGTTTAAGAAATGTACAACTGTCGGTTCAGCTCTCTGGTGCTCCCTGCTGGCAGTATCACTATACTGTCCTCATGTTTCACAAAAATAGTTTTGAGAGACGTTGTCAGTTTTTGTATGTTGCTTAAATCCTCCAAAGCGGTTGGCAGTAAACATCAGGTCACGGTACGCCACGGAGTCAATGAGCTCGAGTTGAAAAAGAAAAAGCTTACAGCACCTGGTATTCCCAGGCGGTCTCCCATCCAAGTACTAACCAGGCCCGACCCTGCTTAGCTTCCGAGATCAGACGAGATCGGGCGTGTTCAGGGTGGTATGGCCGTAAGCAATTAGTGCAGGCGCAAAACCAGGTTTTATACAGTAGCACATAAGGAGTGAGAAAGCTGCTGAGGCTCGACGTTACACTTTTACAAAAACAATCATTAGTTAGATATAAACGGCAGTAATTGATTCAGTAGGACTCCTTATCCATGTAAACGATCATTGTGACATCTGAATTCATTAATTATCTGAAATACACTGCGTGTGCGTGTGATGTTAAATGTTTGAACCAAGGTTAACGGTTAAAGTGTCAGAGAATGGGTGGTGATTTTTTGACGTCCTCCCATGATCTGAAGTGAGCGTGCGTGTTTGTGTTGGTGAAAGTTTAAGAAATGTACAACTGTCGGTTCAGCTCTCTGGTGCTCCCTGCTGGCAGTATCACTATACTGTCCTCATGTTTCACAAAAATAGTTTTGAGAGACGTTGTCAGTTTTTGTATGTTGCTTAAATCCTCCAAAGCGGTTGGCAGTAAACATCAGGTCACGGTACGCCACGGTAGGCCACGGAGGCAATGAGCTCGAGTTGAAAAAGAAAAGCTTACAGCACCTGGTATTCCCAGGCGGTCTCCCATCCAAGTACTAACCAGGCCCGACCCTGCTTAGCTTCCGAGATCAGACGAGATCGGGCGTGTTCAGGGTGGTATGGCCGTAAGCAATTAGTGCAGGCGCAAAACCAGGTTTTATACAGTAGCACATAAGGAGTGAGAAAGCTGCTGAGGCTCGACGTTACACTTTTACAAAAACAATCATTAGTTAGATATAAACGGCAGTAATTGATTCAGTAGGACTCCTTATCCATGTAAACGATCATTGTGACATCTGAATTCATTAATTATCTGAAATACACTGCGTGTGCGTGTGATGTTAAATGTTTGAACCAAGGTTAACGGTTAAAGTGTCAGAGAATGGGTGGTGATTTTTTGACGTCCTCCCATGATCTGAAGTGAGCGTGCGTGTTTGTGTTGGTGAAAGTTTAAGAAATGTACAACTGTCGGTTCAGCTCTCTGGTGCTCCCTGCTGGCAGTATCACTATACTGTCCTCATGTTTCACAAAAATAGTTTTGAGAGACGTTGTCAGTTTTTGTATGTTGCTTAAATCCTCCAAAGCGGTTGGCAGTAAACATCAGGTCACGGTACGCCACGGTAGGCCACGGAGTCAATGAGCTCGAGTTGAAAAAGAAAAAGCTTACAGCACCTGGTATTCCCAGGCGGTCTCCCATCCAAGTACTAACCAGGCCCGACCCTGCTTAGCTTCCGAGATCAGACGAGATCGGGCGTGTTCAGGGTGGTATGGCCGTAAGCAATTAGTGCAGGCGCAAAACCAGGTTTTATACAGTAGCACATAAGGAGTGAGAAAGCTGCTGAGGCTCGACGTTACACTTTTACAAAAACAATCATTAGTTAGATATAAACGGCAGTAATTGATTCAGTAGGACTCCTTATCCATGTAAACGATCATTGTGACATCTGAATTCATTAATTATCTGAAATACACTGCGTGTGCGTGTGATGTTAAATGTTTGAACCAAGGTTAACGGTTAAAGTGTCAGAGAATGGGTGGTGATTTTTTGACGTCCTCCCATGATCTGAAGTGAGCGTGCGTGTTTGTGTTGGTGAAAGTTTAAGAAATGTACAACTGTCGGTTCAGCTCTCTGGTGCTCCCTGCTGGCAGTATCACTATACTGTCCTCATGTTTCACAAAAATAGTTTTGAGAGACGTTGTCAGTTTTTGTATGTTGCTTAAATCCTCCAAAGCGGTTGGCAGTAAACATCAGGTCACGGTACGCCACGGTAGGCCACGGAGGCAATGAGCTCGAGTTGAAAAAGAAAAAGCTTACAGCACCTGGTATTCCCAGGCGGTCTCCCATCCAAGTACTAACCAGGCCCGACCCTGCTTAGCTTCCGAGATCAGACGAGATCGGGCGTGTTCAGGGTGGTATGGCCGTAAGCAATTAGTGCAGGCGCAAAACCAGGTTTTATACAGTAGCACATAAGGAGTGAGAAAGCTGCTGAGGCTCGACGTTACACTTTTACAAAAACAATCATTAGTTAGATATAAACGGCAGTAATTGATTCAGTAGGACTCCTTATCCATGTAAACGATCATTGTGACATCTGAATTCATTAATTATCTGAAATACACTGCGTGTGCGTGTGATGTTAAATGTTTGAACCAAGGTTAACGGTTAAAGTGTCAGAGAATGGGTGGTGATTTTTTGACGTCCTCCCATGATCTGAAGTGAGCGTGCGTGTTTGTGTTGGTGAAAGTTTAAGAAATGTACAACTGTCGGTTCAGCTCTCTGGTGCTCCCTGCTGGCAGTATCACTATACTGTCCTCATGTTTCACAAAAATAGTTTTGAGAGACGTTGTCAGTTTTTGTATGTTGCTTAAATCCTCCAAAGCGGTTGGCAGTAAACATCAGGTCACGGTACGCCACGGAGTCAATGAGCTCGAGTTGAAAAAGAAAAAGCTTACAGCACCTGGTATTCCCAGGCGGTCTCCCATCCAAGTACTAACCAGGCCCGACCCTGCTTAGCTTCCGAGATCAGACGAGATCGGGCGTGTTCAGGGTGGTATGGCCGTAAGCAATTAGTGCAGGCGCAAAACCAGGTTTTATACAGTAGCACATAAGGAGTGAGAAAGCTGCTGAGGCTCGACGTTACACTTTTACAAAAACAATCATTAGTTAGATATAAACGGCAGTAATTGATTCAGTAGGACTCCTTATCCATGTAAACGATCATTGTGACATCTGAATTCATTAATTATCTGAAATACACTGCGTGTGCGTGTGATGTTAAATGTTTGAACCAAGGTTAACGGTTAAAGTGTCAGAGAATGGGTGGTGATTTTTTGACGTCCTCCCATGATCTGAAGTGAGCGTGCGTGTTTGTGTTGGTGAAAGTTTAAGAAATGTACAACTGTCGGTTCAGCTCTCTGGTGCTCCCTGCTGGCAGTATCACTATACTGTCCTCATGTTTCACAAAAATAGTTTTGAGAGACGTTGTCAGTTTTTGTATGTTGCTTAAATCCTCCAAAGCGGTTGGCAGTAAACATCAGGTCACGGTACGCCACGGTAGGCCACGGAGTCAATGAGCTCGAGTTGAAAAAGAAAAAGCTTACAGCACCTGGTATTCCCAGGCGGTCTCCCATCCAAGTACTAACCAGGCCCGACCCTGCTTAGCTTCCGAGATCAGACGAGATCGGGCGTGTTCAGGGTGGTATGGCCGTAAGCAATTAGTGCAGGCGCAAAACCAGGTTTTATACAGTAGCACATAAGGAGTGAGAAAGCTGCTGAGGCTCGACGTTACACTTTTACAAAAACAATCATTAGTTAGATATAAACGGCAGTAATTGATTCAGTAGGACTCCTTATCCATGTAAACGATCATTGTGACATCTGAATTCATTAATTATCTGAAATACACTGCGTGTGCGTGTGATGTTAAATGTTTGAACCAAGGTTAACGGTTAAAGTGTCAGAGAATGGGTGGTGATTTTTTGACGTCCTCCCATGATCTGAAGTGAGCGTGCGTGTTTGTGTTGGTGAAAGTTTAAGAAATGTACAACTGTCGTTTCAGCTCTCTGGTGCTCCCTGCTGGCAGTATCACTATACTGTCCTCATGTTTCACAAAAATAGTTTTGAGAGACGTTGTCAGTTTTTGTATGTTGCTTAAATCCTCCAAAGCGGTTGGCAGTAAACATCAGGTCACGGTACGCCACGGTAGGCCACGGAGGCAATGAGCTCGAGTTGAAAAAGAAAAAGCTTACAGCACCTGGTATTCCCAGGCGGTCTCCCATCCAAGTACTAACCAGGCCCGACCCTGCTTAGCTTCCGAGATCTGACGAGATCGGGCGTGTTTTTTTTTTTTTTTTTTTTTATTAAAATTCCGTATTTACCGTAATTTACAATCTTTTACGGTCATAACCAAACACAGTATGACACACAGAAGACATACAGACAGTTGATAATCACAAATGTACGCAACAATCATATAGAGAGGTTAACCCTAATCATACACAACAAACATTTGCGTCGGAGTGGTCTGCCAGGTCTTAACAAGCAGGAAAAACAATGCCCACACTACACACTAAATCCTAACGTCCCTGATTCCGTTACCATGACTAAAGTGCTGTTCCTAACAAAATACTTATGAAAATCCTCCCCTTCCCATCATTCAGAACCTCCTTCACATTCCCAACCACATCCTCCTTTACAAGTATTGCCACACCACACGATCTTGCCGTCCCACAATTGACGAATAACAGTCCCCTCCATTTCTCCTTGATTTCTGGCATTTTAGCCTGTGTCCAGTTTGTTTCCTGCAGCACTAAAATATCGGATTTAAAATTGATTAACACCTCATCAAACTTCGCCATATTGTTAAGACCGTTGATATTAATTGATGTGAGTGTGACCATTGAAATCAAAAGACACAGAGTGGGTATTACTGTTAAAATCAATTTTTTTTTTTACGTACCCCTTTCTTTTTCAAGTTCCTCTGTTCCTCATCGGAATCAACCCCTCTCCTGCGTCTGACCCTGGGCGCCCTCTCCCTACAAACACCCAACGCCTCATTCCCAGACTTATTCTCCCTCTCCCTTCCATCAGCCAGTGTGGGGGGGGAAATTATAGGCGCCATACCACGCCAATGAGACGCGTCGGCTGTAGCCTCAATAGTCACAGCACAAGACCCCCAGGCTGCATCTTCCTCTACTGTAGGCCACCCGGGCGCCTGTAAAGAGAGGAGCCCCGCTTGAGAACTCCTGCCCCCCCCCAACCCTGTGCCCCCATCTCCCCCTGATGCCGGGGCCATTGACACAACCAAATCCACTTCTAGGCTAGCCCCCGTGCCATGTCCCGCCTCGTTCCCCAACTGTCCAGACCCCCGCGGCACCTTGGCTACGCCCTCCGCTGGTGTAGGGTGCCCAGATGCCGGTAGAGAGGAAAGCTCTCCTTGAGAGCTTTGCCCCCCGGGCAACCCCATGCCCCCCACACCCGGGTCCTTCAGCACAACCTGTAGCTGACTGTCCAAGACTGTCTCCCCGTCAGACAGCTCCCCGTGCTCCATCTCCTCTTCCGCACTCTCTTCCCCTCCACTTTCCTCACTCTCCAACGATACAGCCCTTGAGTCTGGGTCAACTGAGAGGGCACCCCCTCCCACCTGCTCCTCCTTACACACACAATTTCCCTTTCTATTACCACACTCTCTGCATTTAATCACAGCCACACACTCCCTTGCATAGTGTCCCTGCTTCCCGCACTTCCGACAGAGGAAGTCAGGACAGTCCCTCACTATATGTCCAGGCTGGATGCACAATCTACACACCTTTAATTGTCTGTCATGGATGACTCGGAAATATTCAGCACCCTTTTCAGTGTCAAAACGTGTGGACCAAGGCAAGGACCGTACTTCCTTGTTAAACTTCACCTTAACAAACCGTGTACCCTCACATATGGTCATCCCAGGCCACTTCCTCCTTGCAATCGGCGAAACTGCCTCCACACCCCAGTCCGCAAGCTTCTTCAGAATCTCCTCATCCGTAATGTACACTGGTAGACTCATAAAGGACACCACCATCTCATCTGCAGTCAAGTCTTTTGCGACGACGCTGGTCCCCCTTATCCTAAAACCATCCAACAATCGCCTCTTCCCGTTGGGGTGATTCATCGTTACTTCATATTGGTTCAATGAGAGGTAGCGACATCCCAAGACCAATCCACATACACTCTGCATCGCCCTTAGCATCTCCATCATCGGGATTTTCTCCTCTCCCACAAGCTCCACAGCCACAGACAACTCCCTGCAGTAGCTCGGGCCACCATCCGCAACCTTGTCCTCCTTCTCTCTTGTTGCTCTCTCCGCAGTCACCGGTCTCCCGCCTAGTACGTCCTCCGATGTCCTCTTCGCCACACAACCACCATCCGTCACCGCAGCAGGAGCCGTGTTCCGTTCCATGCCGTCTTCCATTCGAGTTTTCGAAACCGCGTGAGACATCGAAAAAAAACCGAACTAAAGTATACTAATACTCCCCCAAACAGCAAGCTGTCGGGGGAATAAACGACTAGACGCAAAACTAACCAAAAAAATATCTATAAATACTTGATTTACCACCAAAAGAATCCTCGCTCCAACACCGTCCTCCTCTCACCACTCAAGCACACCAAACACTTCCTCAATGGGCGTATCACTTCCTCAATGGGCGTGTTCAGGGTGGTATGGCCGTAAGCAATTAGTGCATGGCGCAAAACCAGGTTTTATACAGTAGCACATAAGGAGTGAGAAAGCTGCTGAGGCTCGACGTTACACTTTTACAAAAACAATCATTAGTTAGATATAAACGGCAGTAATTGATTCAGTAGGACTCCTTATCCATGTAAACGATCATTGTGACATCTGAATTCATTAATTATCTGCAATACACTGCGTGTGCGTGTGATGTTAAATGTTTGAACCAAGGTTAACGGTTAAAGTGTCAGAGAATGGGTGGTGATTTTTTGACGTCCTCCCATGATCTGAAGTGAGCGTGCGTGTTTGTGTTGGTGAAAGTTTAAGAAATGTACAACTGTCGTTTCAGCTCTCTGGTGCTCCCTGCTGGCAGTATCACTATACTGTCCTCATGTTTCACAAAAATAGTTTTGAGAGACGTTGTCAGTCTTTGTATGTTGCTTAAATCCTCCAAAGCGGTTGGCAGTAAATCAGTCACGGTACCACGGTAGGCCACGGAGGCAATGAGATCGAGTTGAAAAAGAAAAATCTTACAGCACCTGTTATTCCCAGGCGGTCTCCCATCCAAGTACTAACCAGGCCCGACCCTGCTTAGCTTCCGAGATCAGACGAGATCGGGCGTGTTCAGGGTGGTATGGCCGTAAGCAATTAGTGCAGGCGCAAAACCAGGTTTTATACAGTAGCACATAAGGAGTGAGAAAGCTGCTGAGGCTCGACGTTACACTCTTACAAAAACAATCATTAGTTAGATATAAACGGCAGTAATTGATTCAGTAGGACTCCTTATCCATGTAAACGATCATTGTGACATCTGAATTCATTAATTATCTGAAATACACTGCGTGTGCGTGTGATGTTAAATGTTTGAACCAAGGTTAACGGTTAAAGTGTCAGAGAATGGGTGGTGATTTTTTGACGTCCTCCCATGATCTGAAGTGAGCGTGCGTGTTTGTGTTGGTGAAAGTTTAAGAAATGTACAACTGTCGGTTCAGCTCTCTGGTGCTCCCTGCTGGCAGTATCACTATACTGTCCTCATGTTTCACAAAAATAGTTTTGAGAGACGTTGTCAGTTTTTGTATGTTGCTTAAATCCTCCAAAGCGGTTGGCAGTAAACATCAGGTCACGGTACGCCACGGTAGGCCACGGAGTCAATGAGCTCGAGTTGAAAAAGAAATAGCTTACAGCACCTGGTATTCCCAGGCGGTCTCCCATCCAAGTACTAACCAGGCCCGACCCTGCTTAGCTTCCGAGATCAGACGAGATCGGGCGTGTTCTTTTTTTTTTTTTTTATCTTTTTTTATTATTTTCCAGTTCACACATTTACAGCAACCGATAACAGAGTATTATTTACATACATCATCTCTGGGGAAACAAAAACTTTTACAAACCCAACTTAATCTCCTTCCCTTATCCTCCCCACATCAATTAATCCCAATGAAGGCAGGACAAATATTGCGCCAAATCAAAAAATACAGCTCAATCTGCATGACCCGGTCTTTTCACCAGTTAAACACAATCTCCCCTCCCTCCCCTTCAGAGACTAATTTACTCCCACTCAAAAAGAAATTTTCCGCCTTGTCTCCTCCATACTTATACATTAAGTTCACATCTCTTTTCATTATTGATTTAAACAACATTTTTATTTTCGCTTTCCGCCCCTCAAAGTGTGCGTAGTTCCTCCTGCAGACGACCGCGAGTCTGGCATGGCTCAAAACAAAATTCATTAGACAAAAATTAACATTTATTCTTTTTTCAAACGTACCAAACAAAAACAATGTCCTCCACCCTCCCTCCAAGTCTAAATCAGCAGCCCAGTTTTCTTTCAACAGTTCTTTCAAAAACTCAAAGAAATCAACTAACTCCCCACAGTCCAAAAAATAATGTAAAAAGCTCTCATGACCACTTTTGCAAACATCACACATCACATTTACATCATTATTAATCTTATTTAGCACCACGTTTGTATAAATCCTATTGTGTCTGATCAAGAAATCGTTGTTCTCACACTCTATACTATTATACCTTATCCCCATATTTGACCATATTTTCTTTACATTCATACCCACAAACACTCTGCTCCACACTTTCTCAGCTGCCGGCTCCTTCATCACATCCACTATCAACCATCTGTATACTTTCTTCACACTCATTTCTCCAATTTTAGTCTTTTTCCCATTCTCCATCACATATAGCTCAGGCATACTTGTTTCTCCCTTCACCACACATTCACTTTGGATGATCCTGGCCCACTCTAAGGGTATACTGGTTTTAATCTTTTCATATATTTTATTTATTTTCTCTCTATTATCCATCCCCTCCACCTCGCATACCTGATCATAAATGCAATTGTTTCTCAAGAATCCTGGGATGACCTCATAAATGATGTCCTTTATTTGTCTAATCCCTCCTTCTATGAATTTGGGCTCATATAATGTTTTGCCATTGTGTTTAATTTTTTCGTTTAAAAACAGAGGCAGTTTTACCAACGGTTGTATCCTCTCGCATTCATATTGCATCTTCGGTAGGAATTTCCTCCAGGCTTCAAAGACCTCCCTATAAAATTCTGGTATGGTTATCGTCATTGACTGTTTTAGGCCCATGTACCACACATACTGTCCTATGCCACCCACATCATTCATATATTTCTCCATAAAATCCTTCCACCCATATTTATATCCTCCCACAATATATTTCTTCACCGTTTTAATCCTTAATGCTGTCTTTTTTGTTTCTATATCTAATAAATTCAGCCCTCCTTCACACCTTTTTCCCACCATTGTCCCATGTGCAATCTTAACTCCCTTCCCCTCCCATATAAAATCACACACAATTTTGTTAAGGTCGTTCTTAACCCATATTGGCATTTCTAATACAGACAACACATACACATAGCCTGATAGTAGCAAACTATTAACCACTGTAACCTTTCCCTTTAACCTGAGCTTCCTTGCCTTCCACCTCCCACATACAGTTTTTATTTTGTTGATAACTCCTGTCCATGTTGTCTCAGTTGCCTCTTTAGTTTCAACACCTAAATATATGCCCAACACTTTAATATACCTATCCTGCACCCTTAAACCTACTCCCTCTCTCTCTATGTTACCTATATACATTATTTCGGATTTTTCTTTATTTATTCTCGCGCCCGACGCTCTCCCATATATCTCTGCCAATTCTAGCACCCTTTTCACACTGTTCCCATCCCTCACCGTTATTGTTGTGTCGTCTGCATATTGATTTATTGTATGTATGCTCCCAGATGGTAGTTGTATGCCCTGAACTCTTGCGTCGTTTTTAATTAGTAAGGCCAGGGGCTCTGCTGAAATGGCATAGAGCAACGCCGATAGGGGACATCCCTGCCTTATCGATCTCCCAAGACAAAATCTGTCAGTCAGCACTCCATTTACTTTGACACAGCTCCTTGCACCCTCGTACAACCTCCTGACCCACCCCACTAATCTCTCTCCAAATCCAAATCTCACCAGTAATCTAAATAAAAACTCATGCTCCACCCTATCAAATGCTTTATTCCAATCTATAGCTAACACTATTCCCCCTGCCCCGTCTCTCTTCATGAATTCTATTGTATCCCTAACTGTCGCTATTGTGTCAGCTATATCCCTACCTGGTATACTGTAACTTTGAGATGTTTTAATTATATTCCCTATCACTCGTTTTATTCTGTTAGCCAACACCTTGGCCAGAATTTTGTAATCTACATTTAGCAGACTTATAGGCCTATAATTCTGCAAGTCTAGTTTACTTCCTTTCTTCTTAAAAACTAAGGTAATCACACCTTCTACCATCCTACCCTGCACTATCCCTGTTTTCTCAGTCTCCCTGAATACCTCTACTAAAATTGATGCCATCTGCTCCTTATATACTTTATAAAATTCAATCCCTATCCCATCACTCCCAGGACTCTTCCCGCTTTTCAGCCCCTCTATCGCCTCCATCACCTCCATCCTACTTATCTCTCTGTCACACCATTCACTATCGTCCACACTCAGCTTGCTTTCTACACTATCCAGTACCTCCACTATACTGTCCTCCTCTAATCCACCCCTCTGATATAACTCCCCATAAAACTCTTGCACCCTCTCCAGTATGGCCACATAGTCTGCTACTACCTCCCCCTCCTTTTTCCTGATTTCATGTATATATGTCCTGCTTTGTTTGCTTTTTTCTAGGCCCAGAAAATACGCTGTGCACCTTTCTCCCTCCAGCGCATATTTAGCTTTGCTCCGTAAAATTGCTCCTCTACATTTCTCTGCCTCATATCTCTGAAGTTCCATCTTTACCTCTATATAATTCTCCATGCTGTAACCTTCTTCATTCTCTGCTTTACTCAGCTCTACCCTCAGTCTTTCCCTCAACTCCTTCTCATTCTTCATCATTTTCACTTTTCTTTTCTTACTGTACCAAATGCTTATTGATTTAATCTTATTCTTCACTTTCTCCCATATCTCCCCAATCTGAGTATCTGCCCTATTCTCTTCAACATATTCTTTAATTTTCTCATTCTCCATATCTAATAACTCCCTAATCTGTTGTTTATATTCATCCTCTTCAATATAACCTGCATTCAAAATCCACATCCCTCCCCCTATCTCCTCTCTCCCTACTTTAATTCTGAATCTCACCCCATCGTGGTCACTCAGTGCATTTATTTCATGTCTTATTCGGTCTATATGTTTTATGTTCTCTCCCTGTGTTAAAACCAAATCTATCCTGCTTTGTTTCAGTACACCATCCCTCATTTGTCTCCTGGTGAATTCCCTCCTCTCTGGATTCTCATTTCTCCACACATCTACTAAATTCTTGTCCTTCATCATGTCTAACAAGCTCTCCCTCGACTTTTCCCATCTGAACACTACACCTTGCCCTATATCTAACCTGCTACATTTAGTATTAAAATCCCCTACTATTATACATCTCCCAATCACTAGCCCTTTCAGCTCCTCTATTATAATTCTTTTATCTATTTCTATATTCGGAACATATATATTAATTAGTCTAAACAACACATTTTGATACTTAAACTCTATGACTATTATCCTCCCTGTCCTATCTTTATATATCTCTTTTATCTCATCTACCCTATGTTTTTTAATCATTATAGCCACCCCTCTTGCGTTCTTAGCCCCGTTATTATAATAAATCCCCCCCCCCCACACCTCCTTCACCTCTATAACTTTTACGTCATCCCAATTTGTCTCCTGTATGCATAGGATGTCACTTCTATATATATTTAAAAGTGACCTCAGTTTGCCCCTGTCCCTTAAACCATTCACATTAACAGAAGTTACTGTGGTCATGAGAGCTAAAAGAAAGAAAATATTTAAACCAAAAACCAAAGCAAGACTCACATGCCAGACCGCGGTCCTTTACTTCTCACTCCCCGTGTCTTCTCCTCCTCTGCTTTCCTTTTGGCGGCCAGTTCTTTTGTCTTCTTCCCTCCTTTTCGTCCTCTGCCCTCCTGTCTTTGCTCCTCATCTATTTTTTCCACCGGTTGTTCTGCTCTCCCTCGTTCACCGTCTGTAGCCTCCGACACATCATCGTACTCCGCTTTTCCCCCCTGCTCCATCATCTGTTCGTCACCGTCCTTCTCAGCACTGTCGCCGCTGTCAGATCTATACCGCCAATCCAGTTCTTTTTCCGCTTCCTCGTTCTCACCTCCCGTCTCCTCTTCAGCTCCCCTTCCGTCATCGTTCTCTCCGTCTTTATCCTCCATCTGTTCTCCTCTCTCCTCCTCCCTCGCCGCTGCGTTCCGTTCCTCACACTCCCGCGCATAATGCCCTGTCTTCTGGCACCTGAAGCACTTGAAATCAGGGCACTCCCTGAAGATGTGTCCTGGCTTGATGCAGAGTCGGCACACCCGCACCTGTCGATCATGTATCACTCTAAAGTACTCCGCTCCTCTCAGTGTCTCTAACTTGGTTGAGTACGGGAGCGATCGTACCTGCTCATTAAAGCGGACTTTTAAAAATCTTGTCCCGTCCGCAATCTCCGTCCCCGGCCACTTGCGCCGTTTGATGACAGATATTGGCCGCACACCCCACTCCTCCAGCCTTGCCAGTATTGTTGCATCTTCCATGTAAACAGGCAAGTTAATAAATGACACCACCATGTCACTGTTCACAATCTCCCTGCCATGCACTAAGGCTCCTTTTACACGCACGCCGTCCAGGAGCTTGCGCTTTCCCACCTCATCCTTCATGGTGATTTCATAGTTTTTTTTCCCCTCTCACACGGCATCCGCTCACCACTCCACATTGCACTGCCACTTCCCGCAGAATATCCATCATAGAAATCACCGCTGTTCCCTCCACCTCAACGTCCACTGTCAGCTCTTTCCCGTACTCTTTCTGCCGTCCTTCTCCCGTTTCTGGCCGATTCTCAATCCCATTCCTTCCCTCTTCCTCCAGTGCTCCAACTCCACTGCTAGGCATTGTCTGCTCCGGTCCTTTGTCTGCTGCCATGTGGTCCATCCGTCAAATGAAAGCCTCCCCAAACAGCAAAAAAAGCTGTGGGGAGATTTAGAACTATAATTAAATTACGATTTTGTCAAAATAATATAATCTACAAATCAACAAGAAGAAAAAACACCAGGCTGCTGTATCAGCCTACTCTGCCAACAAACTTTTTCCTGCTTCCTTCACTTCCTGCTTTGCGCACCTGAACGAGATCAGACGAGATCGGGCGTGTTCAGGGTGGTATGGCCGTAAGCAATTAGTGCAGGCGCAAAACCAGGTTTTATACAGTAGCACATAAGGAGTGAGAAAGCTGCTGAGGCTCGACGTTACACTTTTACAAAAACAATCATTAGTTAGATATAAACGGCAGTAATTGATTCAGTAGGACTCCTTATCCATGTAAACGATCATTGTGACATCTGAATTCATTAATTATCTGAAATACACTGCGTGTGCGTTTGATGTTAAATGTTTGAACCAAGGTTAACGGTTAAAGTGTCATAGAATGGGTGGTGATTTTTTGACGTCCTCCCATGATCTGAAGTGAGCGTGCGTGTTTGTGTTGGTGAAAGTTTAAGAAATGTACAACTGTCGTTTCAGCTCTCTGGTGCTCCCTGCTGGCAGTATCACTATACTGTCCTCATGTTTCACAAAAATAGTTTTGAGAGACATTGTCAGTCTTTGTATGTTGCTTAAATCCTCCAAAGCGGTTGGCAGTAAACATTAGGTCACGGTAGGCCACGGAGGCAATGAGCTTGAGTTGAAAAAGAAAAAGCTTACATCACCTGGTATTCCCAAGCGGTCTCCCATCCAAGTTCTAACCAGGCCCGACCCTGCTTAGCTTCCGAGATCAGACGAGATCGGGCGTGTTCAGGGTGGCATGGCCGTAAGCAATTAGTGCTGGCGCAAAACCAGGTTTTATACAGTAGCACATAAGGAGTGAGAAAGCCACTGAGGCTTGACGTTACACTTTTACAAAAACAATCATTAGTTAGACATAAACGGCAGTAATTGATTCAGTAGGACTCCTTATCCATGTAAACGATCATTGTGACATCTGAATTCATTAATTATCTGAAATACACTGCGTGTGCGTGTGTATGGGTGGTGATTTTTTGACGTCCTCCCATGATCTGAAGTGAGCGTGCGTGTTTGTGTTGGTGAAAGTTTAAGAAATATACAACTGTCGTTTCAGCTCTCTGGTGCTCCCTGCTGGCAGTATCACTATACTGTCCTCATGTTTCACAAAATAGTTTTGAGAGACGTTGTCAGTTTTTGTATGTTGCTTAAATCCTCCAAAGCGGTTGGCAGTAAACATCAGGTCACGGTACGCCACGGTAGGCCACGGAGGCAATGAGCTCGAGTTGAAAAAGAAAAAGCTTACAGCACCTGGTATTCCCAGGCGGTCTCCCAACCAAGTACTAACCAGGCCCGACCCTGCTTAGCTTCCGAGATCAGACGAGATCGGGCGTGTTCAGGGTGGTATGGCCGCAAACAATTAGTGCAGGCGCAAAACCAGGTTTTATACAGTAGCACATAAGGAGTGAGAAAGCTGCTGAGGCTTGACATTACACTTTTACAAAAACAATCATTAGTTAGATATAAACGGCAGTAATTGATTCAGTAGGACTCCTTATCCATGTAAACGATCATTGTGACATCTGAATTCATTAATTATCTGAAATGCACTGCGTGAGCGTGTGATGTTAAATGTTTGAACCAAGGTTAACGGTTAAAGTGTCAGAGAATGGGTGGTGATTTTTTGACGTCCTCCCATGATCTGAAGTGAGCGTGCGTGTTTGTGTTGGTGAAAGTTTAAGAAATGTACAACTGTCGGTTCAGCTCTCTGGTGCTCCCTGCTGGCAGTATCACTATACTGTCCTCATGTTTCACAAAATAGTTTTGAGAGACGTTGTCAGTTTTTGTATGTTGCTTAAATCCTCCAAAGCGGTTGGCAGTAAACATCAGGTCACGGTACGCCACGGTAGGCCACGGAGGCAATGAGCTTGAGTTGAAAAAGAAAAAGCTTACAGCACCTGGTATTCCCAGCCGGTCTCCCATCCAAGTACTAACCAGGCCCGACCCTGCTTAGCTTCCGAGATCAGACGAGATCGGGCGTGTTCAGGGTGGTATGGCCGTAAGGAATTAGTGCAGGCGCAAACCAGGTTTTATACAGTAGCACATAAGGAGTGAGAAAGCTGCTGAGGCTCGACATTACACTTTTACAAAAACAATCATTAGTTAGATATAAACGGCAGTAATTGATTCAGTAGGACTCCTTATCCATGTAAACGATCATTGTGACATCTGAATTCATTAATTATCTGAAATACACTGCGTGTGCGTGTGATGTTAAATGTTTGAACCAAGGTTAACGGTTAAAGTGTCAGAGAATGGGTGGTGATTTTTTGACGTCCTCCCATGATCTGAAGTGAGCGTGCGTGTTTGTGTTGGTGAAAGTTTAAGAAATGTACAACTGTCGGTTCAGCTCTCTGGTGCTCCCTGCTGGCAGTATCACTATACTGTCCTCATGTTTCACAAAACAGTTTTGAGAGACGTTGTCAGTTTTTGTATGTTGCTTCATTCAACACCAAATGCTAAGCTACCCAAAGCTAAAGTTACATGTATCAGCCGGATTAGCCCGTCACTCAAATCAACCCTGCCACTGAAGAACCGGTTCCTGCCACTTCAAGAGTCCACGAACGCGCCTGCCACCGATGCACCCCTGAGCCCCGAGATGCGTCCGGACGGACAGTGCGGACAGAGACGGAACAACCAGTCGCCACGGATGCGGGCTGCGCATGCCTCGGCCACCTGTGCAACATTGACCCCTGAAATGTGTCCGCACAGACGGTACGGGCAGACATGGAACAACCAGTCGCCACGGAGGCGGGCTGCGCATGTGTCTGCCACCGTCCAACAAGGGCCCATCTCAGAGAAAGCAGATGAACCAGACATTCTGATTATAGGAGACTCAACTATCAAGGATATAACCGGTAAGAAGATCAAAACATGCATCTTCCCATATGGAATGGTTAGTCATATCAACCATAAACTAGACAAAGTCATATTGGAGAACCCCAAAATCTCACAGATTATTGTGCATGCAGGATTTAATGATGTTCAAAGAGAACAGTCAGAACTTCTGAAGAGGGATTACATTGATCTATTGGATACACTGGACAAAATTCACATCAAGTCTTCCATCAGTGGACCCATACCAACAGTTGACAGGGGAATAAACAGATTCAGTCGTCTACTTGCACTGAATACATGGCTTTCCAGAGTCTGCAATGAAAGAGGAAGGGACTTTATTGACAATTTCAACTTATTCTGGGGGCGCAAATATCTTTTCAAAGCAGATGGCCTACACTCAAACAGGTTAGGCTCAAAACTGTTGAGGGACAATCTTCTCTTCTCGCTTTACGCACAGGCCACAATCTTGCCATGGTCTGACGCACAGGCCACAATCAGAGCACTGGTTGAGAAGAAGCGAGACTACAGCCTCCCCCACACAACTACTCTGCCACTATCTGACACACAGATAGCAGACAGCCCACAGACCTTGAAGAGAGACAACAGCCCGCCCGACGCCATCAACACTGTGCCCTCCCCCATCGCTGATGCTGGCTTGGCGAGGAACGGCCACCCCCCTCCTCTGCATTCCCCCATCGACGATGACCTCCAGCCTCATCTCTCCCATAGCCACAACAACAACTCCAGCTGGGATAGAGTCTCCGATGTCTCCCTTTGCGATTTTCCAGCCGAATTTAAGAAACTGGAATATGCTGGCATCAAACTTGCATCTGTGTCAATGATAGCATCGCCACGTCATGGCCGCAGGACGCTAACACCCAGGAGGATGGCGCCCCACCCCCACCACCGTACTGATAGTAGTCCTGAGTATTACTGAGACAAAAAAGGGTTCAGCCGTAGACACAGTATAAAGGAAGTTTCTCATAATCTGCTGAACCCAAGGTTGCCTACGTCAAAGCAGGGCAACTTTCGCATTCATGCTGTAACCACTAAGAGAGTAAACAAAGGGAAACTTAGACACACTGCTAACCTCACAAATCTCATATCTATTGCCTCCAAACCAAAACACCTTAAAGCCTATCAACAGCACCATCAGGATGGCTCTACTTAATGTGAGGTCTCTTAATAACAAATCATTTTTAGTTAATGATCTTATTAACACTTCTAAACTGGATTTTATGTTTTTAACTGAAACATGGCTGGAACAAAATAACAGTGCAACCGTTCTGATAGAGACAGCTCCTCCCGACTATAACTTTTTTGATGCATGTAGATCTGGAAAAAGAGGTGGAGGGGTTGCTGCTATATTTAAAAATGTATTTCAGGGGAAACAGATGTTATTTGGTGATTTTCCATCGTTCGAATACCTTAGTGCTGTATTGAAATGCTCCCCCAGAGTTCTCCTATTAATTATTTACAGGCCACCCACATATTCTGCAAATTTTTCGATGACTTCACAGAATTATTGTCGTAGCATCTCCACAGAATTTGACTGTCTAGTTATAACTGGTGACTTCAATTTTCATACTGATGATTTGAATGACAAGTGTGCCAAAAAACTTTTTACCATTTTGGACACATTTGAACTGTCTCAACATGTGAAAGAGGCTACTCATTGTAAGGGGCACACTCTAGACCTGGTTATCACAAAGGGCCTCAATGTTTCTGATCTCTCTGTGACTGATCCTTCCTTGTCTGACCACTTTTGTGTTTTCTTTAACATATCTTTTATTCCCGACATACAGACAAAATCAAACACTGTCAAAAAAACGGTATATCAATGAAGATTCTAATGTACTTTTTTAAAAAGGCCATCTCCTTGCTACCACCTCTAAACCCATGTTCTGCTGATGATCTTGTAGAAAACTTTAATTTGAAAATTTTGAAAGTCATAGATATCATTGCACCTTATAAGGTTAAAACGATTTCTGGAAAGCAAAAGGCACCCTGGAGAAAAAGCTGCTGTCTGTAACAGCACAGAAAAAAGAATGCAGGAAGGTTGAACGCATCTGGCGTAAAACAAAACTTCATATTCACCATGATATCTATAAAGAGAGCCTCCGTGCCTACAATTTAGACTTAAAAAATGCTAGAGAAACATTTTTTCTCCAATATCATTAAAACCAACACTAATAATGCAAAAACCCTATTTGCAAACTGTTGACAGACTGACCAACCCCCCAACAGAAAGTCCACCTGATCTCCATTCCACGCAGAAATGCAATGAGTTTGCAGCTTTTTATATTGATAAAATTGGAAGGTATCAGACGCGCCATCAATATCTCCACGTCAAACAAAAATGTTGGACTACCACCCTGTTCAGGCAAAAATTACGTGGCAAGGATGGGCATGCTTTGATGTTATAGACTCTCAAATCTTGTGGAAACTGTGACACAACTAAAGCCATCCACCTGTTGCCATTGATACTATACCTACCAACCTCTTTAATAATGTTTTCGACTAGCCTAGCAGTAGACATATTGCAGATAGTTAACAACTCTCTCCAGTCCAGGCAAAGTTCCAAAAGCTTTGAAAACTGTAGTTATTAAACCCCTTTTAAAAAGCGGAGCCTAGATGCCTCTATTATTAACAACTACAGACCAATATCAAATCTACCCTTCATAGGTAAAATCATTGAGAAAGTTTTCCTCCAGCAACTAATCACTTCCTGGGCATCAACTGGTTGCTATGGACACCTTCCAATCAGGATTTTCGACCCCTGCACAGCACTGAGGAACCGCCCTTATTAAAGTTGTAAACGACATCCGTCTTAACACAGACTCTGGCAAAACCTGCAATACTAATGCTACTTGACCTCAGTGCTGCATTCGACACTGTAGACCATACATTACTTCTGGAAAGGTTAGAAAACTGGGTGGGGCTTTCAGGCACTGTCTTAAATTGGTTCAGGTCCTACCTACAAAATAGGAACTACTTTGTTTCCATTGGCGACTTTGTATCAGAATCAACCAACGTGACATGTGGAGTACCATAAGGTTCGATCTTAGGACCCTCTTTATTCAACATCTACATGCTCCCACTAGGGCAAATCATGCAAAATAACAATATTGACCATCATTGCTATGCTGATGACACGCAAATCTATGTATCGCTATCACCAAATGACTATCGGCCCATAGATCTGCTGTGCCAGTGCATTGAGCAAGTGAAGGAATGGATGTGCCGAAATTTCCTTCAACTAAATGAGGACAAAACAGAGATAATTGTATTTGGTTCTAAAACGGAAAGGCTTAAAGTAACCCAACACCTTCACTCTCTGTCCCTGAAAACCTCAATCAAAGCCAGAAATCTAGGGGTTATCATGGATTCAGATTTACATTTTGACAGTCACATCAAATCAGTTACAAAATCGGCATATTATCACCTTAAAAATGTAGCAAGACTTAGAGGGCTCATGTCCACCGAAGACTTACAAAAACTTGTACATGCCTTTATCACTAGTAAGCTTGATTACTGCAATGGTCTCCTCACAGGTCTCCCAAAACAAACTCTGAGGAAGCTTCAGCTTGTTCAGAATGCTGCTGCTAGAGTTCTAACAAAGACCAAAAAATTTGATCATATTACACCAATTCTGAAATCGTTACATTGGCTTCCTGTAGGTCAGAGAATTGATTTTAAAATCATGTTGCTAACCTATAAATCCCTACATGGTTTAGGCCCAAAATATTTAACTGATATGCTTCCACTACATCAGCCTTCTAGACCACTAAGATCCTCTGAGACCAATCTGTTAATTATCCCCAGAGTAAACACAAAACATGGGAAAGCAGGATTTAGTTACTATGCAACAAATAGCTGGAATAAACTCCCAGAGGATTTAAGACTTGCCCCAACTCTGAGCACCTTTAAAACAAGACTGAAGACTTTTATGTTTGCTATAGCCTTCTGCTAAAATCTTAAATACATTGCACTTTCTAAAAAGCTTTTTAACTTTGCCTCTATTTTTTATTTAATACTAAAATGCCTTTTTAATTTACCCATTTCTTTGCATATGTTTTTCTTTTACTTATCTATTATTATTTTATTTTATTGTATGACAATGTTTATATGTGAAGCACTTTGAGTCTGCCTTGTGTATGAAAAGTGCTATATAAATAAAGTTGCCTTGCCTTGCCTTGCCTTAAATCCTCCAAAGCGGTTGGCAGTAAACATCATGTCACGGTAGGCCACGGAGGCAAATGACTCGAGTTTAAAAAGAAAAAGCTTACAGCACCTGGTATTCCCAGCGGTCTCCCATCCAAGTACTAACCAGGCCCGCCCTGCTTAGCTCCGTATCAGAACGAGAATCGGGCGTGTTCAGGGTGTAATGGCCCGTAGCAATAGTGCAGCGCAAAACCATGTTTTATACAGTAGCACCATAAGGATTAGAAAGCTGCTGAGGCTCGACTACAACCTTTTACAAAAACAATCATGTAGTTAGATTAAACGTCAATAATTGAATTCAGTATGACTCTTTATCCAGTAACGATCATTGTGACATCTGAATTCTTAATTATCTTGAAATACACTCGTGTGCGTGTGATGTTAAATGTTTGAACCAAGGTTAACGGTTAAAGTGTCAGAGAATGGGTGGTGATTTTTTGACGCTCCTCCCATGATCTGAAGTGAGCGTGCGTGTTTGTGTTGGTGAAAGTTTAAGAAATGTACAACTGTCGGTTTCAGCTCTCTGGTGCTCCCTGCTGGCAGTATCACTATACTGTCCTCATGTTTCACAAAAATAGTTTTGAGAGACGTTGTCAGTTTTTGTATGTTGCTTAAATCCTCCAAAGCGGTTGGCAGTAAACATCAGGTCACGGTACGCCACGGTAGGCCACGGAGGCAATGAGCTCGAGTTGAAAAAGAAAAAGCTTACAGCACCTGGTATTCCCAGGCGGTCTCCCATCCAAGTACTAACCAGGCCCGACCCTGCTTAGCTTCCGAGATCAGACGAGATCGGGCGTGTTCAGGGTGGTATGGCCGTAAGCAATTAGTGCAGGCGCAAAACCAGGTTTTATACAGTAGCACATAAGGAGTGAGAAAGCTGCTGAGGCTCGACGTTACACTCTTACAAAAACAATCATTAGTTAGATATAAACGGCAGTAATTGATTCAGTAGGACTCCTTATCCATGTAAACGATCATTGTGACATCTGAATTCATTAATTATCTGAAATACACTGCGTGTGCGTGTGATGTTAAATGTTTGAACCAAGGTTAACGGTTAAAGTGTCAGAGAATGGGTGGTGATTTTTTGACGTCCTCCCATGATCTGAAGTGAGCGTGCGTGTTTGTGTTGGTGAAAGTTTAAGAAATGTACAACTGTCGGTTCAGCTCTCTGGTGCTCCCTGCTGGCAGTATCACTATACTGTCCTCATGTTTCACAAAAATAGTTTTGAGAGACGTTGTCAGTTTTTGTATGTTGCTTAAATCCTCCAAAGCGGTTGGCAGTAAACATCAGGTCACGGTACGCCACGGTAGGCCACGGAGTCAATGAGCTCGAGTTGAAAAAGAAAAAGCTTACAGCACCTGGTATTCCCAGGCGGTCTCCCATCCAAGTACTAACCAGGCCCGACCCTGCTTAGCTTCCGAGATCAGACGAGATCGGGCGTGTTCAGGGTGGTATGGCCGTAAGCAATTAGTGCAGGCGCAAAACCAGGTTTTATACAGTAGCACATAAGGAGTGAGAAAGCTGCTGAGGCTCGACGTTACACTTTTACAAAAACAATCATTAGTTAGATATAAACGGCAGTAATTGATTCAGTAGGACTCCTTATCCATGTAAACGATCATTGTGACATCTGAATTCATTAATTATCTGAAATACACTGCGTGTGCGTGTGATGTTAAATGTTTGAACCAAGGTTAACGGTTAAAGTGTCAGAGAATGGGTGGTGATTTTTGACGTCCTCCCATGATCTGAAGTGAGCGTGCGTGTTTGTGTTGGTGAAAGTTTAAGAAATGTACAACTGTCGGTTCAGCTCTCTGGTGCTCCCTGCTGGCAGTATCACTATACTGTCCTCATGTTTCACAAAAATAGTTTTGAGAGACGTTGTCAGTTTTTGTATGTTGCTTAAATCCTCCAAAGCGGTTGGCAGTAAACATCAGGTCACGGTACGCCACGGTAGGCCACGGAGTCAATGAGCTCGAGTTGAAAAAGAAAAAGCTTACAGCACCTGGTATTCCCAGGCGGTCTCCCATCCAAGTACTAACCGGGCCCGACCCTGCTTAGCTTCCGAGATCAGACGAGATCGGGCGTGTTCAGGGTGGTATGGCCGTAAGCCAATTAGTGCAGGCGCAAAACCAGGTTTTATACAGTAGCACATAAGGAGTGAGAAAGCTGCTGAGGCTCGACGTTACACTTTTACAAAAACAATCATTAGTTAGATATAAACGGCAGTAATTGATTCAGTAGGACTCCTTATCCATGTAAACGATCATTGTGACATCTGAATTCATTAATTATCTGAAATACACTGCGTGTGCGTGTGATGTTAAATGTTTGAACCAAGGTTAACGGTTAAAGTGTCAGAGAATGGGTGGTGATTTTTTGACGTCCTCCCATGATCTGAAGTGAGCGTGCGTGTTTGTGTTGGTGAAAGTTTAAGAAATGTACAACTGTCGTTCAGCTCTCTGGTGCTCCCTGCTGGCAGTATCACTATACTGTCCTCATGTTTCACAAAAATAGTTTTGAGAGACGTTGTCAGTTTTTGTATGTTGCTTAAATCCTCCAAAGCGGTTGGCAGTAAACATCAGGTCACGGTACGCCACGGTAGGCCACGGAGGCAATGAGCTCGAGTTGAAAAAGAAAAAGCTTACAGCACCTGGTATTCCCAGGCGGTCTCCCATCCAAGTACTAACCAGGCCCGACCCTGCTTAGCTTCCGAGATCAGACGAGATCGGGCGTGTTCAGGTGGTATGGCCGTAGGCAATTAGTGAGGGCGCAAAACCAGGTTTTATACAGTAGCACATAAGGAGTGAGAAAGCTGCTGAGGCTCGACGTTACACTTTTACAAAAACAATCATTAGTTAGATATAAACGGCAGTAATTGATTCAGTAGGACTCCTTATCCATGTAAACGATCATTGTGACATCTGAATTCATTAATTATCTGAAATACACTGCGTGTGCGTGTGATGTTAAATGTTTGAACCAAGGTTAACGGTTAAAGTGTCAGAGAATGGGTGGTGATTTTTTGACGTCCTCCCATGATCTGAAGTGAGCGTGCGTGTTTGTGTTGGTGAAAGTTTAAGAAATGTACAACTGTCGGTTCAGCTCTCTGGTGCTCCCTGCTGGCAGTATCACTATACTGTCCTCATGTTTCACAAAAATAGTTTTGAGAGACGTTGTCAGTTTTTGTAT
>NC_079423.1:6411800-6460448 GCF_026213295.1 Gadus chalcogrammus | reverse complement strand
CGTTTTCAGTTTTGTATGTTGCTTAAATCCTCCAAAGCGGTTGGCAGTAAAATCAGGTCACGGTACACACGGTAGGCCACGGAGGCAATGAGCTCGAGTTGAAAAAGAAAAAGCTTACAGCACGGGTATTCCCAGGCTGTCTCCCATCCAAGTACTAACAGGCCGACCCTGCTTAGCTTCCGAGATCAGACGAGATCGGGCGTGTTCAGGGTGGTATGGCCGTAAGCAATTAGTACAGGCGCAAACCAGGTTTTATACAGTAGCAGATAAGGAGTGAGAAAGCTGCTGAGGCTTGACGTTACACTTTTACAAAAAACAATCATTAGTTAGATATAAACGGCAGGTAATTGATCAGTAGGACTCCTTATCCATGTAAACGATCATTGTGACATCTGAATCATTAATTATCTGAAATACACTGCGTGTGCTGTGATGTTAAATGTTTGAACCAAGGTTAACGGTTAAAGTGTCAGAGAATGGGTGGTGATTTTTGACGTCCTCCCATGATCTGAAGTGAGCGTGCGTGTTTGTGTTGGTGAAAGTTTAAGAAATGTACAAACTGTCGTTCAGCTCTCTGGTGCTCCCTGCTGGCAGTATCACTATACTGTCTCATGTTTCACAAAATAGTTTTGAGAGACGTTGTCAGTTTTTGTATGTTGCTTAAATCCCAAAGCGGTGGGCAGTAAACATCAGGTCACGGTACGCCACGGAGGCCACGGAGTCAATGAGCTCGAGTTGAAAAAGAAAAAGCTTACAGCCTGGTATTCCCAGGCGGTCTCCCATCCAAGTACTAACCAGGCCGACCTGCTTAGCTTCCGAGATCAGACGAGATCGGGCATGTTCAGGGTGGTATGGCCGTGAGCAATAGTGCAGGCGCAAAACCAGGTTTTATACAGTAGCACATAAGGAGTGAGAAAGCTGCTGAGGCTCGACGTTACACTTTACAAAAAACAATCATTAGTTAGATAAACGGCAGTAATTGATTCAGTAGGACCCCTTATCCATGTAAACGATCATTGTGACATCTGAATTCATAATTATCTGAAATACACTGCGTGTGCGTGTGATGTTAAATGTTTGAACCAAGGTTAACGGTTAAAGTGTCAGAGAATGGGTGGTGATTTGTGACGTCCTCCCATGATCTGAAGTGAGCGTGCGTGTTTGTGTTGGTGAAAGTTTAAGAAATGTACAACTGCGGTTCAGCTCTCTGGTGCTCCCTGCTGGCAGTATCACTATACTGTCCTCATGTTCACAAAAATAGTTTTGAGAGACGTTGTCAGTTTTGTATGTTGCTTAAATCCTCCAAAGCGCTTGGCAGTAAACATCAGGTCACGGTACGCCACGGAGTCAATGAGCTCGAGTTGAAAAAGAAAAAGCTTCCGGCACCTGTTATTCCCAGGCGGTCTCCCATCCAAGTACTAACCAGGCCGACCTGCTAGCTCCGAGATCAGATGAGATCGGGCGTGTTCAGGGTGGTATGGCGTAAGCAAATAGTGCAGGCGCAAAACCAGGTTTATACAGTAGCACATAAGGAGTGAGAAAGCTGCTGAGGCTCGACGTACACTTTTACAAAAACAATCATTAGTTAGATAAAACGGCAGTAATTGATTCAGTAGGACTCCTTATCCATGTAAACGATCATTGTGACATCTGAAATCATTAATTATCTGAAATACACTGCGTGTGCGTGTGATGTTAAATGTTTGAACCAAGGTTAACGGTTAAATAGTCAGAGAATGGGTGGTGATTTTTTGACGTCCTCCCATTATCTGAAGTGAGCGTGCGTGTGTTGTGTTGGTGAAAGTTTAAGAAATGTACAAACTGTCGGTTCAGCTCTCTGGTGCTCCCTGCTGGCAGTATCACTATACTGTCCTCATGTTTCACAAAAAATAGTTTGAGAGACGTTGTCAGTTTTGTATGTTGTTAAATCTCCAAAGCGGTTGGCAGTAAACATCAGGTCACGGTACGCCACGGTAGGCCAGGGGCAATGAGCTCGAGTGAAAAAGAAAAGCTTACAGCACCTGGATTCCCAGGCTAGTCCCATCCAAGTACTAACCAGGCCCGACCTGCTTAGCTTCCGAGATCAGACGAGATCGGGCGTGTTCAGGTGGTATGGGCGTAAGCAATTAGGCAGGCGCAAAACCAGGTTTTATACAGTAGCACATAAGGAGTGAGAAAGTGCTGAGGCTCGCGTTACACTTTTACAAAAACAATCATTAGTTAGATATAAACGGCAGTGTAATTGATCAGTAGGACTCTTATCCATGTAAACGATCATTGTGACATCTGAATCATTAATATCTGAAATACACTGCTGTGCGTTGATGTTAAATTTGAACCAAGGTTAACGGTTAAAGTGTCAGAGAATGGGTGGTGATTTTTGACGTCTCCCATGATCTGAAGTGAGCGTGCGTGTTCCGTGTTGGTGAAGTTAAGAAATGTACAACTGTCGGTTCAGCTCTCTGGTGCTCCTGATGGCAGTATCACTATACTGTCCTCGTTTCACAAAAATAGTTTTGAGAGACGTTTTCAGTTTTTGTATGTTGCTTAAATCCTCCAAGCGGTTGGCAGTAAACATCAGGTCACGGTACGCCACGGTAGGCCACGGAGTCAATGAGCTCGAGTTGAAAAAGAAAAAGTTACAGCACCTGGTATTCCCAGGCGGTCTCCCATCCAAGTACTAACCAGGCCCGACCCTGCTTAGCTTCCGAGATCAGACGAGATCGGGCGTGTTCAGGTGGTATGGCCGTAAGCAATTAGTGCAGGCGCAAAACCAGGTTTTATACAGTAGCACATAAGGAGTGAGAAAGCTGCTGAGGCTGGACGTTACACTTTTACAAAAACAATCATTAGTTAGATATAAACGGCAGTAATTGATTCAGTAGGACTCCTTATCCATGTAAACGATCATTGTGACATCTGAATTCATTAATTATCTGAAATACACTGCGTGTGCGTGTGATGTTAAATGTTTGAACCAAGGTTAACGGTTAAAGTGTCAGAGAATGGGTGGTGATTTTTTGACGTCCTTCCCATGATCTGAATGAGCGTGGCGTGTTGTGTTGGTGAAAGTTTAAGAAATGTACAACTGTCGGTTCAGCTCTCTGGTGCTCCCTGCTGGCAGTATCACTATACTGTCATCATGTTTCACAAAATAGTTTTGAGAGACGTTGTCAGTTTTTGTATGTTGCTTAATCTCTCCAAAGCGGTTGGCAGTAAACATCAGGTCACGGTACGCCACGGAGTCAATGAGCTCGAGTTGAAAAAGAAAAAGCTTACAGCACCTGGTATTCCCAGGCGGTCTCCCATCCAAGTACTAACCAGGCCCGACCCTGCTTAGCTTCCGAGATCAGACGAGATCGGGCGTGTTTCAGGGTGGTATGGCCGTAAGCAATTAGTGCAGGCGCAAAACCAGGTTTTATACAGTAGCACATAAGGAGTGAGAAAGCTGCTGAGGCTCGACGTTACACTTTTACAAAAACAATCATTAGTTAGATATAAACGGCAGTAATTGATTCAGTAGGACTCCTTATCCATGTAAACGATCATTGTTACATCTGAATTCATTAATTATCTGAAATACACTGCGTGTGCGTGTGATGTTAAATGTTTGAACCAAGGTTAACGGTTAAAGTGTCAGAGAATGGGTGGTGATTTTTTGACGTCCTCCCATGATCTGAAGTGAGCGTGCGTGTTTGTGTTGGTGAAAGTTTAAGAAATGTACAACTGTCGGTTCAGCTCTCTGGTGCTCCCTGCTGGCAGTATCACTATACTGTCCTCATGTTTCACAAAAATAGTTTTGAGAGACGTTGTCAGTTTTTGTATGTTGCTTAAATCCTCCAAAGCGGTTGGCAGTAAACATCAGGTCACGGTACGCCACGGAGTCAATGAGCTCGAGTTGAAAAAGAAAAAGCTTACAGCACCTGGTATTCCCAGGCGGTCTCCCATCCAAGTACTAACCAGGCCCGACCCTGCTTAGCTTCCGAGATCAGACGAGATCGGGCGTGTTCAGGGTGGTATGGCCGTAAGCAATTAGTGCAGGCGCAAAACCAGGTTTTATACAGTAGCACATAAGGAGTGAGAAAGCTGCTGAGGCTCGACGTTACACTCTTACAAAAACAATCATTAGTTAGATATAAACGGCAGTAATTGATTCAGTAGGACTCCTTATCCATGTAAACGATCATTGTGACATCTGAATTCATTAATTATCTGAAATACACTGCGTGTGCGTGTGATGTTAAATGTTTGAACCAAGGTTAACGGTTAAAGTGTCAGAGAATGGGTGGTGATTTTTTGACGTCCTCCCATGATCTGAAGTGAGCGTGCGTGTTTGTGTTGGTGAAAGTTTAAGAAATGTACAACTGTCGGTTCAGCTCTCTGGTGCTCCCTGCTGGCAGTATCACTATACTGTCCTCATGTTTCACAAAAATAGTTTTGAGAGACGTTGTCAGTTTTTGTATGTTGCTTAAATCCTCCAAAGCGGTTGGCAGTAAACATCAGGTCACGGTACGCCACGGAGTCAATGAGCTCGAGTTGAAAAAGAAAAAGCTTACAGCACCTGGTATTCCCAGGCGGTCTCCCATCCAAGTACTAACCAGCCCGGCCCTGCTTAGCTTCCGAGATCAGACGAGATCGGCGGTGTTCAGGGTGGTATGGCCGTAAGCAATTAGTGCAGGCGCAAAACCAGGTTTTATACAGTAGCACATTAGGAGTGAGAAAGCTGCTGAGGCTCGACGTTACACTCTTACAAAAACAATCATTAGTTAGATATAAACGGCAGTAATTGATTCAGTAGGACTCCTTATCCATGTAAACCGATCATTGTGACATCTGAATTCATTAATTATCTGAAATACACTGCGTGTGCGTGTGATGTTAAATGTTTGAACCAAGGTTAACGGTTTAAAGTGTCAGAGAATGGGTGGTGATTTTTTGACGTCCTCCCATGATCTGAAGTGAGCGTGCGTGTTTGTGTTGGTGAAAGTTTAAGAAATGTACAACTGTCGGTTCAGCTCTCTGGTGCTCCCTGCTGGCAGTATCACTATACTGTCCTCATGTTTCACAAAAATAGTTTTGAGAGACGTTGTCAGTTTTTGTATGTTGCTTAAATCCTCCAAAGCGGTTGGCAGTAAACATCAGGTCACGGTACGCCACGGTAGGCCACGGAGTCAATGAGCTCGAGTTGAAAAAGAAAAAGCTTACAGCACCTGGTATTCCCAGGCGGTCTCCCATCCAAGTACTAACCAGGCCCGACCCTGCTTAGCTTCCGAGATCAGACGAGATCGGGCGTGTTCAGGGTGGTATGGCCGTAAGCAATTAGTGCAGGCGCAAAACCAGGTTTTATACAGTAGCACATAAGGAGTGAGAAAGCTGCTGAGGCTCGACGTTACACTTTACAAAAACAATCATTAGTTAGATATAAACGGCAGTAATTGATTCAGTAGGACTCCTTATCCATGTAAACGATCATTGTGACATCTGAATTCATTAATTATCTGA
The DNA here is from genome assembly GCF_026213295.1 of Gadus chalcogrammus. Taxonomy (NCBI): domain Eukaryota; kingdom Metazoa; phylum Chordata; class Actinopteri; order Gadiformes; family Gadidae; genus Gadus; species Gadus chalcogrammus. Next base: position 6,454,946 of record NC_079423.1, on the reverse strand, counting down.
AATACACTGCGTGTGCGTGTGATGTTAAATGTTTGAACCAAGGTTAACGGTTAAAGTGTCAGAGAATGGGTGGTGATTTTTTGACGTCCTCCCATGATCTGAAGTGAGCGTGCGTGTTTGTGTTGGTGAAAGTTTAAGAAATGTACAACTGTCGGTTCAGCTCTCTGGTGCTCCCTGCTGGCAGTATCACTATACTGTCCTCATGTTTCACAAAAATAGTTTTGAGAGACGTTGTCAGTTTTTGTATGTTGCTTAAATCCTCCAAAGCGGTTGGCAGTAAACATCAGGTCACGGTACGCCACGGTAGGCCACGGAGGCAATGAGCTCGAGTTGAAAAAGAAAAAGCTTACAGCACCTGGTATTCCCAGGCGGTCTCCCATCCAAGTACTAACCAGGCCCGACCCTGCTTAGCTTCCGAGATCAGACGAGATCGGGCGTGTTCAGGGTGGTATGGCCGTAAGCAATTAGTGCAGGCGCAAAACCAGGTTTTATACAGTAGCACATAAGGAGTGAGAAAGCTGCTGAGGCTCGACGTTACACTTTTACAAAAACAATCATTAGTTAGATATAACGGCAGTAATTGATTCAGTAGGACTCCTTATCCATGTAAACGATCATTGTGACATCTGAATTCATTAATTATCTGAAATACACTGCGTGTGCGTGTGATGTTAAATGTTTGAACCAAGGTTAACGGTTAAAGTGTCAGAGAATGGGTGGTGATTTTTTGACGTCCTCCCATGATCTGAAGTGAGCGTGCGTGTTTGTGTTGGTGAAAGTTTAAGAAATGTACAACTGTCGGTTCAGCTCTCTGGTGCTCCCTGCTGGCAGTATCACTATACTGTCCTCATGTTTCACAAAAATAGTTTTGAGAGACGTTGTCAGTTTTTGTATGTTGCTTAAATCCTCCAAAGCGGTTGGCAGTAAACATCAGGTCACGGTACGCCACGGTAGGCCACGGAGGCAATGAGCTCGAGTTGAAAAAGAAAAAGCTTACAGCACCTGGTATTCCCAGGCGGTCTCCCATCCAAGTACTAACCAGGCCCGACCCTGCTTAGCTTCCGAGATCAGACGAGATCGGGCGTGTTCAGGGTGGTATGGCCGTAAGCAATTAGTGCAGGCGCAAAACCAGGTTTTATACAGTAGCACATAAGGAGTGAGAAAGCTGCTGAGGCTCGACGTTACACTTTACAAAAACAATCATTAGTTAGATATAAACGGCAGTAATTGATTCAGTAGGACTCCTTATCCATGTAAACGATCATTGTGACATCTGAATTCATTAATTATCTGAAATACACTGCGTGTGCGTGTGATGTTAAATGTTTGAACCAAGGTTAACGGTTAAAGTGTCAGAGAATGGGTGGTGATTTTTTGACGTCCTCCCATGATCTGAAGTGAGCGTGCGTGTTTGTGTTGGTGAAAGTTTAAGAAATGTACAACTGTCGGTTCAGCTCTCTGGTGCTCCCTGCTGGCAGTATCACTATACTGTCCTCATGTTTCACAAAAATAGTTTTGAGAGACGTTGTCAGTTTTTGTATGTTGCTTAAATCCTCCAAAGCGGTTGGCAGTAAACATCAGGTCACGGTACGCCACGGGCCACGGAGTCAATGAGCTCGAGTTGAAAAAGAAAAAGCTTACAGCACCTGGTATTCCCAGGCGGTCTCCCATCCAAGTACTAACCAGGCCCGACCCTGCTTAGCTTCCGAGATCAGACGAGATCGGGCGTGTTCAGGGTGGTATGGCCGTAAGCAATTAGTGCAGGCGCAAAACCAGGTTTTATACAGTAGCACATAAGGAGTGAGAAAGCTGCTGAGGCTCGACGTTACACTCTTACAAAAACAATCATTAGTTAGATATAAACGGCAGTAATTGATTCAGTAGGACTCCTTATCCATGTAAACGATCATTGTGACATCTGAATTCATTAATTATCTGAAATACACTGCGTGTGCGTGTGATGTTAAATGTTTGAACCAAGGTTAACGGTTAAAGTGTCAGAGAATGGGTGGTGATTTTTTGACGTCCTCCCATGATCTGAAGTGAGCGTGCGTGTTTGTGTTGGTGAAAGTTTAAGAAATGTACAACTGTCGGTTCAGCTCTCTGGTGCTCCCTGCTGGCAGTATCACTATACTGTCCTCATGTTTCACAAAAATAGTTTTGAGAGACGTTGTCAGTTTTTGTATGTTGCTTAAATCCTCCAAAGCGGTTGGCAGTAAACATCAGGTCACGGTACGCCACGGTAGGCACGGAGTCAATGAGCTCGAGTTGAAAAAGAAAAAGCTTACAGCACCTGGTATTCCCAGGCGGTCTCCCATCCAAGTACTAACCAGGCCCGACCCTGCTTAGCTTCCGAGATCAGACGAGATCGGGCGTGTTCAGGGTGGTATGGCCGTAAGCAATTAGTGCAGGCGCAAAACCAGGTTTTATACAGTAGCACATAAGGAGTGAGAAAGCTGCTGAGGCTCGACGTTACACTCTTACAAAAACAATCATTAGTTAGATATAAACGGCAGTAATTGATTCAGTAGGACTCCTTATCCATGTAAACGATCATTGTGACATCTGAATTCATTAATTATCTGAAATACACTGCGTGTGCGTGTGATGTTAAATGTTTGAACCAAGGTTAACGGTTAAAGTGTCAGAGAATGGGTGGTGATTTTTTGACGTCCTCCCATGATCTGAAGTGAGCGTGCGTGTTTGTGTTGGTGAAAGTTTAAGAAATGTACAACTGTCGGTTCAGCTCTCTGGTGCTCCCTGCTGGCAGTATCACTATACTGTCCTCATGTTTCACAAAAATAGTTTTGAGAGACGTTGTCAGTTTTTGTATGTTGCTTAAATCCTCCAAAGCGGTTGGCAGTAAACATCAGGTCACAGGTACGCACGGTAGCCACGGAGTCAATGAGCTCGAGTTGAAAAAGAAAAAGCTTACAGCACCTGGTATTCCCAGGCGGTCTCCCATCCAAGTACTAACCAGGCCCGACCCTGCTTAGCTTCCGAGATCAGACGAGATCGGGCGTGTTCAGGGTGGTATGGCCGTAAGCAATTAGTGCAGGCGCAAAACCAGGTTTTATACAGTAGCACATAAGGAGTGAGAAAGCTGCTGAGGCTCGACGTTACACTCTTTACAAAAACAATCATTAGTTAGATATAAACGGCAGTAATTGATTCAGTAGGACTCCTTATCCATGTAAACGATCATTGTGACATCTGAATTCATTAATTATCTGAAATACACTGCGTGTGCGTGTGATGTTAAATGTTTGAACCAAGGTTAACGGTTAAAGTGTCAGAGAATGGGTGGTGATTTTTGACGTCCTCCCATGATCTGAAGTGAGCGTGCGTGTTTGTGTTGGTGAAAGTTTAAGAAATGTACAACTGTCGGTTCAGCTCTCTGGTGCTCCCTGCTGGCAGTATCACTATACTGTCCTCATGTTTCACAAAAATAGTTTTGAGAGACGTTGTCAGTTTTTGTATGTTGCTTAAATCCTCCAAAGCGGTTGGCAGTAAACATCAGGTCACGGTACGCCACGGTAGGCCACGGAGGCAATGAGCTCGAGTTGAAAAAGAAAAAGCTTACAGCACCTGGTATTCCCAGGCGGTCTCCCATCCAAGTACTAACCAGGCCCGACCCTGCTTAGCTTCCGAGATCAGACGAGATCGGGCGTGTTCAGGGTGGTATGGCCGTAAGCAATTAGTGCAGGCGCAAAACCAGGTTTTATACAGTAGCACATAAGGAGTGAGAAAGCTGCTGAGGCTCGACGTTACACTTTTACAAAAACAATCATTAGTTAGATATAAACGGCAGTAATTGATTCAGTAGGACTCCTTATCCATGTAAACGATCATTGTGACATCTGAATTCATTAATTATCTGAAATACACTGCGTGTGCGTGTGATGTTAAATGTTTGAACCAAGGTTAACGGTTAAAGTGTCAGAGAATGGGTGGTGATTTTTTGACGTCCTCCCATGATCTGAAGTGAGCGTGCGTGTTTGTGTTGGTGAAAGTTTAAGAAATGTACAACTGTCGGTTCAGCTCTCTGGTGCTCCCTGCTGGCAGTATCACTATACTGTCCTCATGTTTCACAAAAATAGTTTTGAGAGACGTTGTCAGTTTTTGTATGTTGCTTAAATCCTCCAAAGCGGTTGGCAGTAAACATCAGGTCACGGTACGCCACGGTAGGCCACGGAGTCAATGAGCTCGAGTTGAAAAAGAAAAAGCTTACAGCACCTGGTATTCCCAGGCGGTCTCCCATCCAAGTACTAACCAGGCCCGACCCTGCTTAGCTTCCGAGATCAGACGAGATCGGGCGTGTTCAGGGTGGTATGGCCGTAAGCAATTAGTGCAGGCGCAAAACCAGGTTTATACAGTAGCACATAAGGAGTGAGAAAGCTGCTGAGGCTCGACGTTACACTTTTACAAAAACAATCATTAGTTAGATATAACGGCAGTAATTGATTCAGTAGGACTCCTTATCCATGTAAACGATCATTGTGACATCTGAATTCATTAATTATCTGAAATACACTGCGTGTGCGTGTGATGTTAAATGTTTGAACCAAGGTTAACGGTTAAAGTGTCAGAGAATGGGTGGTGATTTTTTGACGTCCTCCCATGATCTGAAGTGAGCGTGCGTGTTTGTGTTGGTGAAAGTTTAAGAAATGTACAACTGTCGGTTCAGCTCTCTGGTGCTCCCTGCTGGCAGTATCACTATACTGTCCTCATGTTCACAAAAATAGTTTTGAGAGACGTTGTCAGTTTTTGTATGTTGCTTAAATCCTCCAAAGCGGTTGGCAGTAAACATCAGGTCACGGTACGCCACGGTAGCCACGGAGCAATGAGCTCGAGTTGAAAAAGAAAAAGCTTACAGCACCTGGTATTCCCAGGCGGTCTCCCATCCAAGTACTAACCAGGCCCGACCCTGCTTAGCTTCCGAGATCAGACGAGATCGGGCGTGTTCAGGGTGGTATGGCCGTAAGCAATTAGTGCAGGCGCAAACCCAGGTTTTATACAGTAGCACATAAGGAGTGAGAAAGCTGCTGAGGCTCGACGTTACACTCTTACAAAAACAATCATTAGTTAGATATAAACGGCAGTAATTGATTCAGTAGGACTCCTTATCCATGTAAACGATCATTGTGACATCTGAATTCATTAATTATCTGAAATACACTGCGTGTGCGTGTGATGTTAAATGTTTGAACCAAGGTTAACGGTTAAAGTGTCAGAGAATGGGTGGTGATTTTTTGACGTCCTCCCATGATCTGAAGTGAGCGTGCGTGTTTGTGTTGGTGAAAGTTTAAGAAATGTACAACTGTCGGTTCAGCTCTCTGGTGCTCCCTGCTGGCAGTATCACTATACTGTCCTCATGTTTCACAAAAATAGTTTTGAGAGACGTTGTCAGTTTTTGTATGTTGCTTAAATCCTCCAAAGCGGTTGGCAGTAAACATCAGGTCACGGTACGCCACGGTAGGCCACGGAGGCAATGAGCTCGAGTTGAAAAAGAAAAGCTTACAGCACCTGGTATTCCCAGGCGGTCTCCCATCCAAGTACTAACCAGGCCCGACCCTGCTTAGCTTCCGAGATCAGACGAGATCGGGCGTGTTCAGGGTGGTATGGCCGTAAGCAATTAGTACAGGCGCAAACCAGGTTTTTATACAGTAGCACATAAGGAGTGAGAAAGCTGCTGAGGCTTGACGTTACACTTTTACAAAAACAATCATTAGTTAGATATAAACGGCAGTAATTGATTCAGTAGGACTCCTTATCCATGTAAACGATCATTGTGACATCTGAATTCATTAATTATCTGAAATACACTGCGTGTGCGTGTGATGTTAAATGTTTGAACCAAGGTTAACGGTTAAAGTGTCAGAGAATGGGTGGTGATTTTTTGACGTCCTCCCATGATCTGAAGTGAGCGTGCGTGTTTGTGTTGGTGAAAGTTTAAGAAATGTACAACTGTCGGTTCAGCTCTCTGGTGCTCCCTGCTGGCAGTATCACTATACTGTCCTCATGTTTCACAAAAATAGTTTTGAGAGACGTTGTCAGTTTTTGTATGTTGCTTAAATCCTCCAAAGCGGTTGGCAGTAAACATCAGGTCACGGTACGCCACGGAGTCAATGAGCTCGAGTTGAAAAAGAAAAAGCTTACAGCACCTGGTATTCCCAGGCGGTCTCCCATCCAAGTACTAACCAGGCCCGACCCTGCTTAGCTTCCGAGATCAGACGAGATCGGGCGTGTTCAGGGTGGTATGGCCGTAAGCAATTAGTGCAGGCGCAAAACCAGGTTTTATACAGTAGCACATAAGGAGTGAGAAAGCTGCTGAGGCTCGACGTTACACTTTTACAAAAACAATCATTAGTTAGATATAAACGGCAGTAATTGATTCAGTAGGACTCCTTATCCATGTAAACGATCATTGTGACATCTGAATTCATTAATTATCTGAAATACACTGCGTGTGCGTGTGATGTTAAATGTTTGAACCAAGGTTAACGGTTAAAGTGTCAGAGAATGGGTGGTGATTTTTTGACGTCCTCCCATGATCTGAAGTGAGCGTGCGTGTTTGTGTTGGTGAAAGTTTAAGAAATGTACAACTGTCGGTTCAGCTCTCTGGTGCTCCCTGCTGGCAGTATCACTATACTGTCCTCATGTTTCACAAAAATAGTTTTGAGAGACGTTGTCAGTTTTTGTATGTTGCTTAAATCCTCCAAAGCGGTTGGCAGTAAACATCAGGTCACGGTACGCCACGGTAGGCCACGGAGGCAATGAGCTCGAGTTGAAAAAGAAAAAGCTTACAGCACCTGGTATTCCCAGGCGGTCTCCCATCCAAGTACTAACCAGGCCCGACCCTGCTTAGCTTCCGAGATCAGACGAGATCGGGCGTGTTCAGGGTGGTATGGCCGTAAGCAATTAGTGCAGGCGCAAAACCAGGTTTTATACAGTAGCACATAAGGAGTGAGAAAGCTGCTGAGGCTCGACGTTACACTTTTACAAAAACAATCATTAGTTAGATATAAACGGCAGTAATTGATTCAGTAGGACTCCTTATCCATGTAAACGATCATTGTGACATCTGAATTCATTAATTATCTGAAATACACTGCGTGTGCGTGTGATGTTAAATGTTTGAACCAAGGTTAACGGTTAAAGTGTCAGAGAATGGGTGGTGATTTTTTGACGTCCTCCCATGATCTGAAGTGAGCGTGCGTGTTTGTGTTGGTGAAAGTTTAAGAAATGTACAACTGTCGGTTCAGCTCTCTGGTGCTCCCTGCTGGCAGTATCACTATACTGTCCTCATGTTTCACAAAAATAGTTTTGAGAGACGTTGTCAGTTTTTGTATGTTGCTTAAATCCTCCAAAGCGGTTGGCAGTAAACATCAGGTCACGGTACGCCACGGTAGGCCACGGAGTCAATGAGCTCGAGTTGAAAAAGAAAAAGCTTACAGCACCTGGTATTCCCAGGCGGTCTCCCATCCAAGTACTAACCAGGCCCGACCCTGCTTAGCTTCCGAGATCAGACGAGATCGGGCGTGTTCAGGGTGGTATGGCCGTAAGCAATTAGTGCAGGCGCAAAACCAGGTTTTATACAGTAGCACATAAGGAGTGAGAAAGCTGCTGAGGCTCGACGTTACACTTTTACAAAAACAATCATTAGTTAGATATAAACGGCAGTAATTGATTCAGTAGGACTCCTTATCCATGTAAACGATCATTGTGACATCTGAATTCATTAATTATCTGAAATACACTGCGTGTGCGTGTGATGTTAAATGTTTGAACCAAGGTTAACGGTTAAAGTGTCAGAGAATGGGTGGTGATTTTTGACGTCCTCCCATGATCTGAAGTGAGCGTGCGTGTTTGTGTTGGTGAAAGTTTAAGAAATGTACAACTGTCGGTTCAGCTCTCTGGTGCTCCCTGCTGGCAGTATCACTATACTGTCCTCATGTTTCACAAAAACTAGTTTGAGAGACGTTGTCAGTTTTTGTATGTTGCTTAAATCCTCCAAAGCGGTTGGCAGTAAACATCAGGTCACGGTACGCCACGGAGTCAATGAGCTCGAGTTGAAAAAGAAAAAGCTTACAGCACCTGGTATTCCCAGGCGGTCTCCCATCCAAGTACTAACCAGGCCCGACCCTGCTTAGCTTCCGAGATCAGACGAGATCGGGCGTGTTCAGGTGTATGGCCGTAAGCAATTAGTGCAGGCGCAAAACCAGGTTTTATACAGTAGCACATAAGGAGTGAGAAAGCTGCTGAGGCTCGACGTTACACTTTTACAAAAACAATCATTAGTTAGATATAAACGGCAGTAATTGATTCAGTAGGACTCCTTATCCATGTAAACGATCATTGTGACATCTGAATTCATTAATTATCTGAAATACACTGCGTGTGCGTGTGATGTTAAATGTTTGAACCAGGGTTAACGGTTAAAGTGTCAGAGAATGGGTGGTGATTTTTTGACGTCCTCCCATGATCTGAAGTGAGCGTGCGTGTTTGTGTTGGTGAAAGTTTAAGAAATGTACAACTGTCGGTTCAGCTCTCTGGTGCTCCATGCTGGCAGTATCACTATACTGTCCTCATGTTTCACAAAAATAGTTTTGAGAGACGTTGTCAGTTTTTGTATGTTGCTTAAATCCTCCAAAGCGGTTGGCAGTAAACATCAGGTCACGGTACGCCACGGTAGCGCCACGGAGCAATGATCTCGAGTTGAAAAAGAAAAAGCTTACAGCACCTGGTATTCCCAGGCGGTCTCCCATCCAAGTACTAACAGGCCCGACCCTGCTTAGCTTCCGAGATCAGACGAGATCGGGCGTGTTCAGGGTGGTATGGCCGTAAGCAAGTAGTGCAGGCGCAAAACCAGGTTTTATACAGTAGCACATAAGGAGTGAGAAAGCTGCTGAGCTCTGACGTTACACTTTTACAAAAACAATCATTAGTTAGATATAAACGGCAGTAATTGATTCAGTAGGACTCTTATCCATGTAAACGATCAGTTGTGGACATCTGAATTCATTAATTATCATGAAATCACTGCGTGTGCGTGTGATGTTAAATGTGTGAAAACCAAAGGTTAACGGTTAAAGTGTCATAGAATGGTGTGATTTTTGACGTCCTCCCATGATCTGAAGTGAGCGTGCGTGTTTGTGTTGGTGAAAGTTTAAGAAATGTACAACTGTCGGTTCAGCTCTCTGGTGCTCCCTGCTGGCAGTATCACTATACTGTCCTCATGTTCACAAAAAATAGTTTTGAGAGACGTTGTCAGTTTTTTATGTTGCTTAAATCCTCCAAAGCGGTTGGCAGTAAACATCAGGTCACGGTACGCCACGGAGTCAATTCAATTCAATTCAATTCAATTCAATTCAATTTTATTTGTATAGCCCTTAATCACCATTACAGTCTCAAAGGGCTTAACAGGCCAAATATTTGTGACACCCCCCTTTACCCATGCCCCCACACGGGCAAGAAAAAACTCCCTTGAATCAGCAAGGAAGAAATCTTGAGAAGAAACGCAGTGTAGGGGATCCCTTCTTCCAGGGATGGTCAGGAGTGCAATGGGTGCCACAAATGGCATACAGGTAAATACATGTACATCATATTAAAATGGTGATGGGGTTCTGGCCGGTTATCCATGAGGAGAGTCCAGGCATCCAGTCCAGCACCCGCAGCACGCTACAACTGACAGAATAGTGAATTAGAACGGAAAAGTACATAGTGGGAATGTATAATGTAATAAGAAAAGCACAAGCAAACAGAGTAGTCTTCACTACGCATCTGTTGTTTTCACACTCCAAATGCAAGATTGTAGAGGTGCGTTTTGAGCTTCCCTTTGAATAGCTCCACAGAGTCAGCTTCCCTGATCGCTGATGGCAGCCTATTCCATAAAAAGGGGGCTCGATAGGCAAATGCTCTCTGTCCAGCCGATTTCTTTTTAACCTTCGGCAATGAAAGAAGGCCGGCTCCCGAAGACCGGAGAGACCGAGAAGGACTATAAGGAATAATCAGGTCCTTCAGGTACAATGGAGATAGTCCATGCAAGGCTTTATAGGTTAGCAATAGCACCTTAAAGTCTGATCTGAAAGTTATTGGTAGCCAATGTAAAGAGGCGAGAATAGGTGTAATATGATCAAACTTTCTCGTTCTGGTCAGCAATCTAGCTGCCGCATTGTGTACCAGCTGTAGACTCTTTGTAGTAGAGTTCGGTAATCCCGAGAACAGTGCATTGCAATAGTCCAGTCTTGACGAGACAAACGCATGAATCAGTGTCTCTGCATCCACTACAGATAACATTGATCTGATTCTTGCAATGTTTCTCAAATGGAAAAAGGCAATTCTAGTTATACTTCTTATATGCTGATCAAAGCATAGTTGAGGGTCGAACAAGACACCAAGATTTCTGACGGATGCACTCTGTGGGATGGCGAAGCCATCCAACCACAGAGAGACATCCTCAAACTTTTCCCGGTCCCGCTTCGAGCCGATAATCATCAGCTCTGTCTTCCCAGTATTAAGCTGTAGGAAGTTTTGTGACATCCAGCCCTTCACAGCAGCCAAACAGGACTCAACCTTTTGAATCTGGGCAGAATCCCCGGAATCCACAGGAATGTAGAGCTGGGTGTCATCCGCATAGCAATGGAAACTAATTCCGAAGCCGCGAATAACGTCACCGAGGGGAAGCATATAAATTGCAAAAAGCAATGGACCAAGAACCGACCCTTGTGGTACGCCAAAGCGCAATTTACAATGCTTCGATTCTGCACCCTCATGAAGCACAAATTGGGTTCTATCTGTGAGGTACGATTCAAGCCAACCAAGAGCCGTACCCCCGAAACCAACATAGTGTTCAAGACGGTGAAGAAGAGTGCTATGGTCAATCGTATCAAACGCAGCGCTCAGATCCAACATCACAAGCATTGTGCTTGTGTTTTTATCCAAAGCAAGAAGGATGTCATTTACAACTCTTGTAATAGCAGTTTCAGTTGAGTGGAAATTCCTGAACCCCGACTGGAAAGGTTCGAAGAGATTATTCCTCGTCAAATAATCAACAATTTGCTTTGCTACAATCCTTTCCTGTACCTTAGACAAGAAGGGCAGATTCGATATAGGCCGATAGTTCCTGACTAATTCAGGATCTAGGCCAGGCTTTTTGAGTAGCGGTTTTAACACCGCAGCCTTGAAATTGGAAGGAACAATTCCTGTTGAAAACGAAAGATTCATAAGCAAGAGGATAACAGGCCCCACCGCTGGAAAAAGTTCCTTAAGAACCCTAGAAGGGAGCGGATCCAACATACAAGTTGTTGGCTTTGAGGCCTTTATCACCCTTTCAAGTTCCACCAAGGAAATCGCCTTAAACTCCAAAAGAGTTGCGTCAGAGTTCACCATCCTACTTGGCAGAACCCCATCCTGCCCCACAGGATGTGTAGGATTAGCCGCCCGGTAAGCATCAATTTCCTCTCTAATTGATTGAATCTTATTCTCAAAGAAATCCATGAATTCACCTGCCGAGATCGAGGAGCCTACGGTCTGATTCTGTTTCTGAGTGAGACTCCTCACCGTGTCAAAAAGAAACTTAGGGTTATTTCTATTCAAATTAATGATACTAGAAAAGTAGGTGTTCCTGGCGATAGTCAGCGCACCCTTATAGGTGATCAGACTATTATGCCATGCAAGATGAAAGACCTCAAGTTTAGTCGAGCGCCATTTGCGTTCAAGGATCCTGCAATTTCGCTTCAGAATGCGAGTTTCTGCATTAAACCAAGGAGCTGGTTTTTTCAATGTTCGTTTTTTAGTTACGTACGGAGCAACTGAATCAATGGCAACAGACAAGGCAGTGTTGAGGTCATCAGTAAGGCACTCCACAGAACCACTATAGTCACAAGAGGTGCAAGTGAACCAGATAATTATCTTCCATAGCTGTAATGGTTGCAGGTGTGATGCGGCGACAGCTGAAAGTAGCTTGCTGATCGTCGCAGGGGCAGGATACCACCACCTGGAAAGTGAGCAAAAAGTGGTCTGATAAAGCTGAGGTGTAGGAAGAGACCACTAGCTGCGAAATGTCAACACCGCGGGTCAGAACGAGATCCAACGTGTTTCCACCGATGTGAGTTGGTTGCTGGACGAGCTGTTTGAAGCCAAGCGTATCTGTAATGGAGAGAAAAGCCCTTGTGAGGGCATCAGACGGGTTATTCACGTGAATGTTGAAATCCCCAATAAGCAAAATATTGTCTGAATATGTAGCCAAATCAGCTGCAAAGTCAGAAAACTCATCCAGAAAAACTGAATACGGTCCTGGAGGACGGTATACTACAGCTAAAACAAAAGAGTCTGGAACTCGTTTTGCTTCTCGAGGAGCTGAGGTGCAGAGCGCTAGCACCTCAAAGGATCTGAAAATATCTATTCTTCGGCTTTAAATTAAGCTTAGAATTAGATATCAGGGCTACTCCACCACCTTTCTTAACTTCTCTAGATACTTGGGTGCTAACGTAATGGGGTGGAGTAGCTTCGTTTAAGGCTAGAAACTCATCTGGTTTTAACCAGGTTTCAGAAAGCCCCAATGTCGATCTTTTCATCAATAATTAAATCATGGACCAAGAGCGCCTTCGATGAAAGCGACCTTATGTTCATGAACCCTATTCTGAGTACTTCCCTTTTTTATTTTCAGAGGGAGTCTGGTTAACACTCAGCTCTGAAGCGGTCGGGGGATACCGCGGTTTCGACATACTGGTTGCGGCCCTCGTCTGCGGGTTTTACACCTCGAGACAGCGCGAGGCCGCACCACCGTACATATAGGTACAGGGTTATTTTCAGAGGGAGTCTGGTTAACACTCAGCTCTGAGGCGATCAGTGGGATCGCCAGAGTTGGACATACTGGTCGCGGCGCTCGCCTGCGGGTTTTACACCTCGAGACAGAGCGGGGCCGCGCCACCGTACATATAGGTACAGTGTTAATTTCAGGGGGAGTCCGGTTAGTTGTTAGTATTTGATTTGACATGCGGTTTATCATGCGATTTGCCATGCGATTTTGCACGCCTGTACTAGGTACAGCGTTAATTTCTGAGGGAGTGTGGTTAACACTCAGCTCTGTCATGCGAGTTAACATGCGATTTTGCACGACTGTACATATAGGTACAGCGTTAATTTCATGCGATGCGTCATGCGTCATGCGATTTACCATGCGATTTGACATGCGATTTGACATGCGGTTTGACATGCAGTTTTGGCCCACCGAACATATAGGTACAGCGTTAGTTACAGAGGGAGTCCGGTTAACACTCAGCTCTGAAACAATTGGTGCAGTAGATCCTGGTTCAGCTAACCCATCTGCTATTCTAGACTCTGTTCTAGACTCTGCAACGTAGACTATCATGTTGCTAGCAGGTTTACTAAACTCCTGCAGCCCAGCGTGCTGTGAGTGGATGAGTCACGCCTGACTAAGACATCTATCTATGTTTTTTGACATAATTGAGGCACCTAACCCAGTAGGGTGTAGGCCGTCTCTCATGAGCACACCAGGGCGACCCACAGGGAGGGCCAGTTATCTATGAAACCAAAGCCCTGCTCTGAGCTATATAGGGCCAGCCAGCGATTTAGAGACAATAGTCTACTATAACGCTCATCATTACCCTTATCGGGTAGAGGGCCAGAGAGAATTAATCGATGCCGACACATCTTTCTGGCGAAGTCACAAAGCCTAGCTATGTTGCTTTTTGTGACCTCAGTTTGTCTTGTCCTAGCATCGTTGGTGCCGACATGAACTACAATGTTGTCGAAGCTAATGTCGGTGTTTGGTGCATCTAATCTAACTCCGTATGAGGTCTCACCGCATGTTAGCACCCTAAGTTTAGCTTCAATGTCGGGAGCCCTGGCCCCGGGTAGGCAAATAACTGTCGCTGGCGAGTGTAGCCTAACTTTACGTGTAACAGAGTCACCTATGACTAGCGTTTCTACCCCCGAGAAAGACTTGCGAGGCAGGGTACTGACCACCGCAACCTGCCTCGCAAGTGGTGCTGCCGACAGGATTGCCTTGACGGAGTCACTGCTAACGATAGCGTTAGCTCCACGAGTCCGCCTGGCGGGTCTCTTCTCTATACTTTCTGGAATAACTGTTTTCTCTATTCTCGCTACCCTTTCATCCTCTAACTGAGAGATACGTCTCTCTAACAGAGCTATCTTATCCATGAGAAAGGCAGAGCAAGAACAATCCCAATCCATGCTTACCGTGGTTGATGCAGACGGAGCTCCAGCGAGGAAGCAGCGAAAACAATACAGAGTATGCAGAACAGGTCACAGATATAAATACCGAAAAGTAGATACAAACCGAGATAGCAGGTCGACGCTAAGCGTCCTGCTAACCAACCAAACAAACCAAACCAAGCCGGCTACCCGGAAGTTGCGTCTGCGGCGTCACACGGCAGCCCCGGGTCAGCCTGTGGAGAGCTCGAGTTGAAAAAGAAAAAGCTTACAGCACCTGGTATTCCCAGGCGGTCTCCCATCCAAGTACTAACCAGGCCCGACCCTGCTTAGCTTCCGAGATCAGACGAGATCGGGCGTGTTCAGGGTGGTATGGCCGTAAGCAACTAGTGCAGGCGCAAAACCAGGTTTATACAGTAGCACATAAGGAGTGAGAAAGCTGCTGAGGCCTCGACGTTACACTCTTACAAAACAATCATTAGTTAGATATAAACGGCAGTAATTGATTCAGTAGGACTCCTTATCCATGTAAACGATCATTGTGACATCTGAATTCATTAATTATCTGAAATACACTGCGTGGTTGCGTGTGATGTATAAATGTTTGAACCAAGGTTAACCGTTAAAGTGTCAGAGAATGGGTGGTGATTTTTTGACGTCCTCCCATGATCTGAAGTGAGCGTGCGTGTTTGTGTTGGTGAAAGTTTAAGAAATGTACAACTGTCGGTTCAGCTCTCTGGTGCTCCCTGCTGGCAGTATCACTATACTGTCCTCATGTTTCACAAAATAGTTTTGAGAGACGTTGTCAGTTTTTGTATGTGCTTAAATCCTCCAAAGCGTGTTGGCAGTAAACTATTCAGGTCACGGTACGCCACGGAGTCAATTGAGCTCGAGTTGAAAAAGAAAAAGCTTACAGCACCTGGTATTCCCAGGCGGTCTCCCATCCAAGTACTAACCAGGCCCGACCCTGCTTAGCTTCCGAGATCAGACGAGATCGGGCGTGTTCAGGGTGGTATGGCCGTAAGCAATTAGTGCTGGCGCAAAACCAGGTTTTATACAGTAGCACATAAGGTGTGAGAAAGCTGCTGAGGCTCGACGTTACACTCTTACAAAAACAATCATTAGTTAGATATAAACGGCAGTAATTGATTCAGTAGGACTCCTTATCCATGTAAACGATCATTGTGACATCTGAATTCATTAATTATCTGAAATACACTGCGTGTGCGTTGATGTTAAATGTTTGAACCAAGGTTAACGTTAAAGTGTCAGAGAATGGGTGGTGATTTTTTTGACGTCCTCCCATGATCTGAAGTGAGCGTGCGTGTTTGTGTTGGTGAAAGTTTAAGAAATGTACAACTGTCGGTTCAGCTCTCTGGTGCTCCCTGCTGGCAGTATCACTATACTGTCCTCATGTTTCACAAAAATAGTTTTGAGAGACGTTGTCAGTTTTTGTATGTTGCTTAAACTCCAAAGCGGTTGGCATGTAAACATCAGGTCACGGTACGCCACGGTAGGCCACGGAGGCAATGAGCTCGAGTTGAAAAAGAAAAAGCTTACAGCACCTGGTATTCCCAGGCGGTCTCCCATCCAAGTACTAACCAGGCCCGACCCTGCTTAGCTTTCCGAGATCAGACGAGATCGGGCGTGTTCAGGGTGGTATGGCCGTAAGCAATTAGTGCAGGCGCAAAACCAGGTTTTATACAGTAGCACATAAGGAGTGAGAAAGCTGCTGAGGCTCGACGTTACACTTTTACAAAACAATCATTAGTTAGATATAAACGGCAGTAATTGATTCAGTAGGACTCCTTATCCATGTAAACGATCATTGTGACATCTGAATTCATTAATTATCTGAAATACACTGCGTGTGCGTGTGATGTTAAATGTTTGAACCAAGGTTAACGGTTTAAAGTGTCAGAGAATGGGTGGTGATTTTTTGACGTCCTCCCATGATCTGAAGTGAGCGTGCGTGTTTGTGTTGGTGAAAGTTTAAGAAATGTACAACTGTCGGTTCAGCTCTCTGGTGCTCCCTGCTGGCAGTATCACTATACTGTCCTCATGTTTCACAAAAATAGTTTTGAGAGACGTTGTCAGTTTTTGTATGTTGCTTAAATCCTCCAAAGCGGTGGGCAGTAAACATCAGGTCACGGTACGCCACGGAGTCAATGAGCTCGAGTTGAAAAAGAAAAAGCTTACAGCACCTGGTATTCCCAGGCGGTCTCCCATCCAAGTACTAACCAGGCCCGACCCTGCTTAGCTTCCGAGATCAGACGAGATCGGGCGTGTTCAGGGTGGTATGGCCGTAAGCAATTAGTGCAGGCGCAAAACCAGGTTTTATACAGTAGCACATAAGGAGTGAGAAAGCTGCTGAGGCTCGACGTTACACTCTTACAAAACAATCATTAGTTAGATATAAACGGCAGTAATTGATTCAGTAGGACTCCTTATCCATGTAAACGATCATTGTGACATCTGAATTCATTAATTATCTGAAATACACTGCGTGTGCGTGTGATGTTAAATGTTTGAACCAAGGTTAACGGTTAAAGTGTCAGAGAATGGGTGGTGATTTTTTGACGTCCTCCCATGATCTGAAGTGAGCGTGCGTGTTTGTGTTGGTGAAAGTTTAAGAAATGTACAACTGTCGGTTCAGCTCTCTGGTGCTCCCTGCTGGCAGTATCACTATACTGTCCTCATGTTTCACAAAAATAGTTTTGAGAGACGTTGTCAGTTTTTGTATGTTGCTTAAATCCTCCAAAGCGGTTGGCAGTAAACATCAGGTCACGGTACGCCACGGTAGGCCACGGAGCCAATGAGCTCGAGTTGAAAAAGAAAAAGCTTACAGCACCTGGTATTCCCAGGCGGTCTCCCATCCAAGTACTAACCAGGCCCGACCCTGCTTAGCTTCCGAGATCAGACGAGATCGGGCGTGTTCAGGGTGGTATGGCCGTAAGCAATTAGTGCAGGCGCAAA
Organism: Gadus chalcogrammus; assembly: GCF_026213295.1. Lineage (NCBI taxonomy): Eukaryota > Metazoa > Chordata > Actinopteri > Gadiformes > Gadidae > Gadus > Gadus chalcogrammus. The sequence continues at coordinate 6,437,771 of NC_079423.1, read as the reverse complement.
ACCAGGTTTTATACAGTAGCACATAAGGAGTGAGAAAGCTGCTGAGGCTCGACGTTACACTTTTACAAAAACAATCATTAGTTAGATATAAACGGCAGTAATTGATTCAGTAGGACTCCTTATCCATGTAAACGATCATTGTGACATCTGAATTCATTAATTATCTGAAATACACTGCGTGTGCGTGTGATGTTAAATGTTTGAACCAAGGTTAACGGTTAAAGTGTCAGAGAATGGGTGGTGATTTTTTGACGTCCTCCCATGATCTGAAGTGAGCGTGCGTGTTTGTGTTGGTGAAAGTTTAAGAAATGTACAACTGTCGGTTCAGCTCTCTGGTGCTCCCTGCTGGCAGTATCACTATACTGTCCTCATGTTTCACAAAAATAGTTTTGAGAGACGTTGTCAGTTTTTGTATGTTGCTTAAATCCTCCAAAGCGGTTGGCAGTAAACATCAGGTCACGGTACGCCACGTTAGGCCACGGAGTCAATGAGCTCGAGTTGAAAAAGAAAAGCTTACAGCACCTGGTATTCCCAGGCGGTCTCCCATCCAAGTACTAACCAGGCCCGACCCTGCTTAGCTTCCGAGATCAGACGAGATCGGGCGTGTTCAGGGTGGTATGGCCGTAAGCAATTAGTGCAGGCGCAAAACCAGGTTTTATACAGTAGCACATAAGGAGTGAGAAAGCTGCTGAGGCTCGACGTTACACTCTTACAAAAACAATCATTAGTTAGATATAAACGGCAGTAATTGATTCAGTAGGACTCCTTATCCATGTAAACGATCATTGTGACATCTGAATTCATTAATTATCTGAAATACACTGCGTGTGCGTGTGATGTTAAATGTTTGAACCAAGGTTAACGGTTAAAGTGTCAGAGAATGGGTGGTGATTTTTTGACGTCCTCCCATGATCTGAAGTGAGCGTGCGTGTTTGTGTTGGTGAAAGTTTAAGAAATGTACAACTGTCGGTTCAGCTCTCTGGTGCTCCCTGCTGGCAGTATCACTATACTGTCCTCATGTTTCACAAAAATAGTTTTGAGAGACGTTGTCAGTTTTTGTATGTTGCTTAAATCCTCCAAAGCGGTTGGCAGTAAACATCAGGTCACGGTACGCCACGGAGTCAATGAGCTCGAGTTGAAAAAGAAAAAGCTTACAGCACCTGGTATTCCCAGGCGGTCTCCCATCCAAGTACTAACCAGGCCCGACCCTGCTTAGCTTCCGAGATCAGACGAGATCGGGCGTGTTCAGGGTGGTATGGCCGTAAGCAATTAGTGCAGGCGCAAAACCAGGTTTTATACAGTAGCACATAAGGAGTGAGAAAGCTGCTGAGGCTCGACGTTACACTCTTACAAAAACAATCATTAGTTAGATATAAACGGCAGTAATTGATTCAGTAGGACTCCTTATCCATGTAAACGATCATTGTGACATCTGAATTCATTAATTATCTGAAATACACTGCGTGTGCGTGTGATGTTAAATGTTTGAACCAAGGTTAACGGTTAAAGTGTCAGAGAATGGGTGGTGATTTTTTGACGTCCTCCCATGATCTGAAGTGAGCGTGCGTGTTTGTGTTGGTGAAAGTTTAAGAAATGTACAACTGTCGGTTCAGCTCTCTGGTGCTCCCTGCTGGCAGTATCACTATACTGTCCTCATGTTTCACAAAAATAGTTTTGAGAGACGTTGTCAGTTTTTGTATGTTGCTTAAATCCTCCAAAGCGGTTGGCAGTAAACATCAGGTCACGGTACGCCACGGTAGGCCACGGAGTCAATGAGCTCGAGTTGAAAAAGAAAAAGCTTACAGCACCTGGTATTCCCAGGCGGTCTCCCATCCAAGTACTAACCAGGCCCGACCCTGCTTAGCTTCCGAGATCAGACGAGATCGGGCGTGTTCAGGGTGGTATGGCCGTAAGCAATTAGTGCAGGCGCAAAACCAGGTTTTATACAGTAGCACATAAGGAGTGAGAAAGCTGCTGAGGCTCGACGTTACACTCTTACAAAAACAATCATTAGTTAGATATAAACGGCAGTAATTGATTCAGTAGGACTCCTTATCCATGTAAACGATCATTGTGACATCTGAATTCATTAATTATCTGAAATACACTGCGTGTGCGTGTGATGTTAAATGTTTGAACCAAGGTTAACGGTTAAAGTGTCAGAGAATGGGTGGTGATTTTTTGACGTCCTCCCATGATCTGAAGTGAGCGTGCGTGTTTGTGTTGGTGAAAGTTTAAGAAATGTACAACTGTCGGTTCAGCTCTCTGGTGCTCCCTGCTGGCAGTATCACTATACTGTCCTCATGTTTCACAAAATAGTTTTGAGAGACGTTGTCAGTTTTTGTATGTTGCTTAAATCCTCCAAAGCGGTTGGCAGTAAACATCAGGTCACGGTACGCCACGTAGTCAATGAGCTCGAGTTGAAAAAGAAAAAGCTTACAGCACCTGGTATTCCCAGGCGGTCTCCCATCCAAGTACTAACCAGGCCCGACCCTGCTTAGCTTCCGAGATCAGACGAGATCGGGCGTGTTCAGGGTGGTATGGCCGTAAGCAATTAGTGCAGGCGCAAAACCAGGTTTTATACAGTAGCACATAAGGAGTGAGAAAGCTGCTGAGGCTCGACGTTACACTCTTACAAAAACAATCATTAGTTAGATATAAACGGCAGTAATTGATTCAGTAGGACTCCTTATCCATGTAAACGATCATTGTGACATCTGAATTCATTAATTATCTGAAATACACTGCGTGTGCGTGTGATGTTAAATGTTTGAACCAAGGTTAACGGTTAAAGTGTCAGAGAATGGGTGGTGATTTTTGACGTCCTCCCATGATCTGAAGTGAGCGTGCGTGTTTGTGTTGGTGAAAGTTTAAGAAATGTACAACTGTCGGTTCAGCTCTCTGGTGCTCCCTGCTGGCAGTATCACTATACTGTCCTCATGTTTCACAAAAATAGTTTTGAGAGACGTTGTCAGTTTTTGTATGTTGCTTAAATCCTCCAAAGCGGTTGGCAGTAAACATCAGGTCACGGTACGCACGTAGGCCACGGAGTCAATGAGCTCGAGTTGAAAAAGAAAAAGCTTACAGCACCTGGTATTCCCAGGCGGTCTCCCATCCAAGTACTAACCAGGCCCGACCCTGCTTAGCTTCCGAGATCAGACGAGATCGGGCGTGTTCAGGGTGGTATGGCCGTAAGCAATTAGTGCAGGCGCAAAACCAGGTTTTATACAGTAGCACATAAGGAGTGAGAAAGCTGCTGAGGCTCGACGTTACACTCTTACAAAAACAATCATTAGTTAGATATAAACGGCAGTAATTGATTCAGTAGGACTCCTTATCCATGTAAACGATCATTGTGACATCTGAATTCATTAATTATCTGAAATACACTGCGTGTGCGTGTGATGTTAAATGTTTGAACCAAGGTTAACGGTTAAAGTGTCAGAGAATGGGTGGTGATTTTTTGACGTCCTCCCATGATCTGAAGTGAGCGTGCGTGTTTGTGTTGGTGAAAGTTTAAGAAATGTACAACTGTCGGTTCAGCTCTCTGGTGCTCCCTGCTGGCAGTATCACTATACTGTCCTCATGTTTCACAAAAATAGTTTTGAGAGACGTTGTCAGTTTTTGTATGTTGCTTAAATCCTCCAAAGCGGTTGGCAGTAAACATCAGGTCACGGTACGCCACGGTAGGCACGGAGTCAATGAGCTCGAGTTGAAAAAGAAAAAGCTTACAGCACCTGGTATTCCCAGGCGGTCTCCCATCCAAGTACTAACCAGGCCCGACCCTGCTTAGCTTCCGAGATCAGACGAGATCGGGCGTGTTCAGGGTGGTATGGCCGTAAGCAATTAGTGCAGGCGCAAAACCAGGTTTTATACAGTAGCACATAAGGAGTGAGAAAGCTGCTGAGGCTCGACGTTACACTCTTACAAAAACAATCATTAGTTAGATATAAACGGCAGTAATTGATTCAGTAGGACTCCTTATCCATGTAAACGATCATTGTGACATCTGAATTCATTAATTATCTGAAATACACTGCGTGTGCGTGTGATGTTAAATGTTTGAACCAAGGTTAACGGTTAAAGTGTCAGAGAATGGGTGGTGATTTTTTGACGTCCTCCCATGATCTGAAGTGAGCGTGCGTGTTTGTGTTGGTGAAAGTTTAAGAAATGTACAACTGTCGGTTCAGCTCTCTGGTGCTCCCTGCTGGCAGTATCACTATACTGTCCTCATGTTTCACAAAAATAGTTTTGAGAGACGTTGTCAGTTTTTGTATGTTGCTTAAATCCTCCAAAGCGGTTGGCAGTAAACATCAGGTCACGGTACGCCACGGAGTCAATGAGCTCGAGTTGAAAAAGAAAAAGCTTACAGCACCTGGTATTCCCAGGCGGTCTCCCATCCAAGTACTAACCAGGCCCGACCCTGCTTAGCTTCCGAGATCAGACGAGATCGGGCGTGTTCAGGGTGGTATGGCCGTAAGCAATTAGTGCAGGCGCAAAACCAGGTTTTATACAGTAGCACATAAGGAGTGAGAAAGCTGCTGAGGCTCGACGTTACACTCTTACAAAAACAATCATTAGTTAGATATAAACGGCAGTAATTGATTCAGTAGGACTCCTTATCCATGTAAACGATCATTGTGACATCTGAATTCATTAATTATCTGAAATACACTGCGTGTGCGTGTGATGTTAAATGTTTGAACCAAGGTTAACGGTTAAAGTGTCAGAGAATGGGTGGTGATTTTTTGACGTCCTCCCATGATCTGAAGTGAGCGTGCGTGTTTGTGTTGGTGAAAGTTTAAGAAATGTACAACTGTCGGTTCAGCTCTCTGGTGCTCCCTGCTGGCAGTATCACTATACTGTCCTCATGTTTCACAAAAATAGTTTTGAGAGACGTTGTCAGTTTTTGTATGTTGCTTAAATCCTCCAAAGCGGTTGGCAGTAAACATCAGGTCACGGTACGCCACGGTAGGCCACGGAGTCAATGAGCTCGAGTTGAAAAAGAAAAAGCTTACAGCACCTGGTATTCCCAGGCGGTCTCCCATCCAAGTACTAACCAGGCCCGACCCTGCTTAGCTTCCGAGATCAGACGAGATCGGGCGTGTTCAGGGTGGTATGGCCGTAAGCAATTAGTGCAGGCGCAAAACCAGGTTTTATACAGTAGCACATAAGGAGTGAGAAAGCTGCTGAGGCTCGACGTTACACTCTTACAAAAACAATCATTAGTTAGATATAAACGGCAGTAATTGATTCAGTAGGACTCCTTATCCATGTAAACGATCATTGTGACATCTGAATTCATTAATTATCTGAAATACACTGCGTGTGCGTGTGATGTTAAATGTTTGAACCAAGGTTAACGGTTAAAGTGTCAGAGAATGGGTGGTGATTTTTTGACGTCCTCCCATGATCTGAAGTGAGCGTGCGTGTTTGTGTTGGTGAAAGTTTAAGAAATGTACAACTGTCGGTTCAGCTCTCTGGTGCTCCCTGCTGGCAGTATCACTATACTGTCCTCATGTTTCACAAAAATAGTTTTGAGAGACGTTGTCAGTTTTTGTATGTTGCTTAAATCCTCCAAAGCGGTTGGCAGTAAACATCAGGTCACGGTACGCCACGGTAGGCCACGGAGTCAATGAGCTCGAGTTGAAAAAGAAAAAGCTTACAGCACCTGGTATTCCCAGGCGGTCTCCCATCCAAGTACTAACCAGGCCCGACCCTGCTTAGCTTCCGAGATCAGACGAGATCGGGCGTGTTCAGGGTGGTATGGCCGTAAGCAATTAGTGCAGGCGCAAAACCAGGTTTTATACAGTAGCACATAAGGAGTGAGAAAGCTGCTGAGGCTCGACGTTACACTCTTACAAAAACAATCATTAGTTAGATATAAACGGCAGTAATTGATTCAGTAGGACTCCTTATCCATGTAAACGATCATTGTGACATCTGAATTCATTAATTATCTGAAATACACTGCGTGTGCGTGTGATGTTAAATGTTTGAACCAAGGTTAACGGTTAAAGTGTCAGAGAATGGGTGGTGATTTTTTGACGTCCTCCCATGATCTGAAGTGAGCGTGCGTGTTTGTGTTGGTGAAAGTTTAAGAAATGTACAACTGTCGGTTCAGCTCTCTGGTGCTCCCTGCTGGCAGTATCACTATACTGTCCTCATGTTTCACAAAAATAGTTTTGAGAGACGTTGTCAGTTTTTGTATGTTGCTTAAATCCTCCAAAGCGGTTGGCAGTAAACATCAGGTCACGGTACGCCACGGAGTCAATGAGCTCGAGTTGAAAAAGAAAAAGCTTACAGCACCTGGTATTCCCAGGCGGTCTCCCATCCAAGTACTAACCAGGCCCGACCCTGCTTAGCTTCCGAGATCAGACGAGATCGGGCGTGTTCAGGGTGGTATGGCCGTAAGCAATTAGTGCAGGCGCAAAACCAGGTTTTATACAGTAGCACATAAGGAGTGAGAAAGCTGCTGAGGCTCGACGTTACACTTTTACAAAAACAATCATTAGTTAGATATAAACGGCAGTAATTGATTCAGTAGGACTCCTTATCCATGTAAACGATCATTGTGACATCTGAATTCATTAATTATCTGAAATACACTGCGTGTGCGTGTGATGTTAAATGTTTGAACCAAGGTTAACGGTTAAAGTGTCAGAGAATGGGTGGTGATTTTTTGACGTCCTCCCATGATCTGAAGTGAGCGTGCGTGTTTGTGTTGGTGAAAGTTTAAGAAATGTACAACTGTCGGTTCAGCTCTCTGGTGCTCCCTGCTGGCAGTATCACTATACTGTCCTCATGTTTCACAAAAATAGTTTTGAGAGACGTTGTCAGTTTTTGTATGTTGCTTAAATCCTCCAAAGCGGTTGGCAGTAAACATCAGGTCACGGTACGCCACGGTAGGCCACGGAGTCAATGAGCTCGAGTTGAAAAAGAAAAAGCTTACAGCACCTGGTATTCCCAGGCGGTCTCCCATCCAAGTACTAACCAGGCCCGACCCTGCTTAGCTTCCGAGATCAGACGAGATCGGGCGTGTTCAGGGTGGTATGGCCGTAAGCAATTAGTGCAGGCGCAAAACCAGGTTTTATACAGTAGCACATAAGGAGTGAGAAAGCTGCTGAGGCTCGACGTTACACTTTTACAAAAACAATCATTAGTTAGATATAAACGGCAGTAATTGATTCAGTAGGACTCCTTATCCATGTAAACGATCATTGTGACATCTGAATTCATTAATTATCTGAAATACACTGCGTGTGCGTGTGATGTTAAATGTTTGAACCAAGGTTAACGGTTAAAGTGTCAGAGAATGGGTGGTGATTTTTTGACGTCCTCCCATGATCTGAAGTGAGCGTGCGTGTTTGTGTTGGTGAAAGTTTAAGAAATGTACAACTGTCGGTTCAGCTCTCTGGTGCTCCCTGCTGGCAGTATCACTATACTGTCCTCATGTTTCACAAAAATAGTTTTGAGAGACGTTGTCAGTTTTTGTATGTTGCTTAAATCCTCCAAAGCGGTTGGCAGTAAACATCAGGTCACGGTACGCCACGGAGTCAATGAGCTCGAGTTGAAAAAGAAAAAGCTTACAGCACCTGGTATCCCAGGCGGTCTCCCATCCAAGTACTAACAGGCCCGACCCTGCTTAGCTTCCGAGATCAGACGAGATCGGGCGTGTTCAGGGTGGTATGGCCGTAAGCAAATAGTGCAGGCGCAAAACCAGGTTTTATACAGTAGCACATAAGGAGTGAGAAAGCTGCTGAGGCTCGACGTTACACTCTTACAAAACAATCATTAGTTAGATATAAACGGCAGTAATTGATTCAGTAGGACTCCTTATCCATGTAAACGATCATTGTGACATCTGAATTCATTAATTATCTGAAATACACTGCGTGTGCGTGTGATGTTAATGTTTGAACCAAGGTTAACGGTTTAAAGTGTCAGAGAATGGGTGGTGATTTTTTGACGTCCTCCCATGATCTGAAGTGAGCGTGCGTGTTTGTGTTGGTGAAAGTTTAAGAAATGTACAACTGTCGGTTCAGCTCTCTGGTGCTCCCTGCTGGCAGTATCACTATACTGTCCTCATGTTTCACAAAAATAGTTTTGAGAGACGTTGTCAGTTTTTGTATGTTGCTTAAATCCTCCAAAGCGGTTGGCAGTAACAATCAGGTCACGGTACGCCCACGGTAGGCCACGGAGTCAATGAGCTCGAGTTGAAAAGAAAAAGCTTACAGCACCTGGTATTCCCAGGCGGTCTCCCATCCAAGTACTAACCAGGCCCGACCCTGCTTAGCTTCCGAGTTCAGACGAGATCGGGCGTGTTCAGGGTGGTATGGCCGTAAGCAATTAGTGCAGGCGCAAAACCAGGTTTTATACAGTAGCACATAAGGAGTGAGAAAGCTGCTGAGGCTCGACGTTACACTTTTACAAAAACAATCATTAGTTAGATATAAACGGCAGTAATTGATTCAGTAGGACTCCTTATCCATGTAAACGATCATTGTGACATCTGAATTCATTAATTATCTGAAATACACTGCGTGTGCGTGTGATGTTAAATGTTTGAACCAAGGTTAACGGTTAAAGTGTCAGAGAATGGGTGGTGATTTTTTGACGTCCTCCCATGATCTGAAGTGAGCGTGCGTGTTTGTGTTGGTGAAAGTTTAAGAAATGTACAACTGTCGGTTCAGCTCTCTGGTGCTCCCTGCTGGCAGTATCACTATACTGTCCTCATGTTTCACAAAAATAGTTTTGAGAGACGTTGTCAGTTTTTGTATGTTGCTTAAATCCTCCAAAGCGGTTGGCAGTAAACATCAGGTCACGGTACGCCCCGGTAGGCCACGGAGTCAATGAGCTCGAGTTGAAAAAGAAAAAGCTTACAGCACCTGGTATTCCCAGGCGGTCTCCCATCCAAGTACTAACCAGGCCCGACCCTGCTTAGCTTCCGAGATCAGACGAGATCGGGCGTGTTCAGGGTGGTATGGCCGTAAGCAAATAGTGCAGGCGCAAAACCAGGTTTTATACAGTAGCACATAAGGAGTGAGGAAAGCTGCTGAGGCTCGACGTTACACTCTTACAAAAACAATCATTAGTTAGATATAAACGGCAGTAATTGATTCAGTAGGACTCCTTATCCATGTAAACGATCATTGTGACATCTGAATTCATTAATTATCTGAAATACACTGCGTGTGCGTGTGATGTTAATTGTTTGAACCAAGGTTAACGGTTAAAGTGTCAGAGAATGGGTGGTGATTTTTTGACGTCCTCCCATGATCTGAAGTGAGCGTGCGTGTTTGTGTTGGTGAAAGTTTAAGAAATGTACAACTGTCGGTTCAGCTCTCTGGTGCTCCCTGCTGGCAGTATCACTATACTGTCCTCATGTTTCACAAAAATAGTTTTGAGAGACGTTGTCAGTTTTTGTATGTTGCTTAAATCCTCCAAAGCGGTTGGCAGTAAACATCAGGTCACGGTACGCCACGGAGTCAATGAGCTCGAGTTGAAAAAAGAAAAAGCTTACAGCACCTGGTATTCCCAGGCGGTCTCCCATCCAAGTACTAACCAGGCCCGACCCTGCTTAGCTTCCGAGATCAGACGAGATCGGGCGTGTTCAGGGTGGTATGGCCGTAAGCAATTAGTGCAGGCGCAAAACCAGGTTTTATACAGTAGCACATAAGGAGTGAGAAAGCTGCTGAGGCTCGACGTTACACTTTTACAAAAACAATCATTAGTTAGATATAAACGGCAGTAATTGATTCAGTAGGACTCCTTATCCATGTAAACGATCATTGTGACATCTGAATTCATTAATTATCTGAAATACACTGCGTGTGCGTGTGATGTTAAATGTTTGAACCAAGGTTAACGGTTAAAGTGTCAGAGAATGGGTGGTGATTTTTTGACGTCCTCCATGATCTGAAGTGAGCGTGCGTGTTTGTGTTGGTGAAAGTTTAAGAAATGTACAACTGTCGGTTCAGCTCTCTGGTGCTCCCTGCTGGCAGTATCACTATACTGTCCTCATGTTTCACAAAAATAGTTTTGAGAGACGTTGTCAGTTTTTGTATGTTGCTTAAATCCTCCAAAGCGGTTGGCAGTAAACATCAGGTCACGGTACGCCACGGTAGGCCACGGAGTCAATGAGCTCGAGTTGAAAAGAAAAAGCTTACAGCACCTGGTATTCCCAGGCGGTCTCCCATCCAAGTACTAACCAGGCCCGACCCTGCTTAGTTTCCGAGATCAGACGAGATCGGGCGTGTTCAGGGTGGTATGGCCGTAAGCAATTAGTGCTAGGCGCAAAACCAGGTTTTATACAGTAGCACATAAGGAGTGAGAAAGCTGCTGAGGCTCGACGTTACACTCTTACAAAAACAATCATTAGTTAGATATAAACGGCAGTAATTGATTCAGTAGGACTCCTTATCCATGTAAACGATCATTGTGACATCTGAATTCATTAATTATCTGAAATACACTGCGTGTGCGTGTGATGTTAAATGTTGAACCAAGGTTAACGGTTAAAGTGTCAGAGAATGGGTGGTGATTTTTTGACGTCCTCCCATGATCTGAAGTGAGCGTGCGTGTTTGTGTTGGTGAAAGTTTAAAAAAATGTACAACTGTCGGTTCAGCTCTCTGGTGCTCCCTGCTGGCAGTATCACTATACTGTCCTCATGTTTCACAAAAATAGTTTTGAGAGACGTTGTCAGTTTTTGTATGTTGCTTAAATCCTCCAAAGCGGTTGGCAGTAAACATCAGGTCACGGTACGCCACGGAGTCAATGAGCTCGAGTTGAAAAAGAAAAAGCTTACAGCACCTGGTATTCCCAGGCGGTCTCCCATCCAAGTACTAACCAGGCCCGACCCTGCTTAGCTTCCGAGATCAGACGAGATCGGGCGTGTTCAGGGTGGTATGGCCGTAAGCAATTAGTGCAGGCGCAAAACCAGGTTTTATACAGTAGCACATAAGGAGTGAGAAAGCTGCTGAGGCTCGACGTTACACTCTTACAAAAACAATCATTAGTTAGATATAAACGGCAGTAATTGATTCAGTAGGACTCCTTATCCATGTAAACGATCATTGTGACATCTGAATTCATTAATTATCTGAAATACACTGCGTGTGCGTGTGATGTTAAATGTTTGAACCAAGGTTAACGGTTAAAGTGTCAGAGAATGGGTGGTGATTTTTTGACGTCCTCCCATGATCTGAAGTGAGCGTGCGTGTTTGTGTTGGTGAAAGTTTAAGAAATGTACAACTGTCGGTTCAGCTCTCTGGTGCTCCCTGCTGGCAGTATCACTATACTGTCCTCATGTTTCACAAAAATAGGTTTGAGAGACGTTGTCAGTTTTTGTATGTTGCTTAAATCCTCCAAAGCGGTTGGCAGTAAACATCAGGTCACGGTACGCCACGGGGTCAATGAGCTCGAGTTGAAAAAGAAAAAGCTTACAGCACCTGGTATTCCCAGGCGGTCTCCCATCCAAGTACTAACCAGGCCCGACCCTGCTTAGCTTCCGAGATCAGACGAGATCGGGCGTGTTCAGGGTGGTATGGCCGTAAGCAATAAGTGCAGGCGCAAAACCAGGTTTTATACAGTAGCACATAGGAGTGAGAAAGCTGCTGAGGCTCGACGTTACACTTTTACAAAAACAATCATTAGTTAGATATAAACGGCAGTAATTGATTCAGTAGGACTCCTTATCCATGTAAACGATCATTGTGACATCTGAATTCATTAATTATCTGAAATACACTGCGTGTGCGTGTGATGTTAAATGTTTGAACCAAGGTTAAGGTTAAAGTGTCAGAGAATGGGTGGTGATTTTTTTTGACGTCCCTCCCATGATCTGAAGTGAGCGTGCGTGTTTGTGTTGGTGAAAGTTTAAGAAATGTACAACTGTCGGTTCAGCTCTCTGGTGCTCCCTGCTGGCAGTATCACTATACTGTCCTCATGTTTCACAAAAATAGTTTTGAGAGACGTTGTCAGTTTTTGTATGTTGCTTAAATCCTCCAAAGCGGTTGGCAGTAAACATCAGGTCACGGTACGCCACGGTAGGCCACGGAGTCAATGAGCTCGAGTTGAAAAAGAAAAGCTTACAGCACCTGGTATTCCCAGGCGGTCTCCCATCCAAGTACTAACCAGCCCGACCCGCTTAGCTTCCGAGATCAGACGAGATCGGGCGTGTTCAGGGTGGTATGGCCGTAAGCAATTAGTGCAGGCGCAAAACCAGGTTTTATACAGTAGCACATAAGGAGTGAGAAAGCTGCTGAGGCTCGACGTTACACTTTACAAAAACAATCATTAGTTAGATATAAACGGCAGTAATTGATTCAGTAGGACTCCTTATCCATGTAAACGATCATTGTGACATCTGAATTCATTAATTATCTGAAATACACTGCGTGTGCGTGTGATGTTAAATGTTTGAACCAAGGTTAACGGTTAAAGTGTCAGAGAATGGGTGGTGATTTTTGACGTCCTCCCATGATCTGAAGTGAGCGTGCGTGTTTGTGTTGGTGAAAGTTTAAGAAATGTACAACTGTCGGTTCAGCTCTCTGGTGCTCCCTGCTGGCAGTATCACTATACTGTCCTCATGTTTCACAAAAATAGTTTTGAGAGACGTTGTCAGTTTTTGTATGTTGCTTAAATCCTCCAAAGCGGTTGGCAGTAAACATCAGTCACGGTCGCCACGGTAGGCCACGGAGTCAATGAGCTCGAGTTGAAAAAGAAAAAGCTTACAGCACCTGGTATTCCCAGGCGGTCTCCCATCCAAGTACTAACCAGGCCCGACCCTGCTTAGCTTCCGAGATCAGACGAGATCGGGCGTGTTCAGGGTGGTATGGCCGTAAGCAATAAGTGCAGGCGCAAACCAGGTTTTATACAGTAGCACATAAGGAGTGAGAAGCTGCTGAGGCTCGACGTTACACTCTTACAAAAACAATCATTAGTTAGATATAAACGGCAGTAATTGATTCAGTAGGACTCCTTATCCATGTAAACGATCATTGTGACATCTGAATTCATTAATTATCTGAAATACACTGCGTGTGCGTGTGATGTTAAATGTTTGAACCAAGGTTAACGGTTAAAGTGTCAGAGAATGGGTGGTGATTTTTTGACGTCCTCCCATGATCTGAAGTGAGCGTGCGTGTTTGTGTTGGTGAAAGTTTAAGAAATGTACAACTGTCGGTTCAGCTCTCTGGTGCTCCCTGCTGGCAGTATCACTATACTGTCCTCATGTTTCACAAAATAGTTTTGAGAGACGTTGTCAGTTTTTGTATGTTGCTTAAATCCTCCAAAGCGGTTGGCAGTAAACATCAGGTCACGGTACGCCACGGTAGGCCACGGAGTCAATGAGCTCGAGTTGAAAAAGAAAAAGCTTACAGCACCTGGTATTCCCAGGCGTCTCCCATCCAAGTACTAACCAGGCCCCGACCCTGCTTAGCTTCCGAGATCAGACGAGATCGGGCGTGTTCAGGGTGGTATGCCGTAAGCAATTAGTGCAGGCGCAAAACCAGGTTTTATACAGTAGCACATAAGGAGTGAGAAAGCTGCTGAGGCTCGACGTTACACTCTTACAAAAACAATCATTAGTTAGATATAAACGGCAGTAATTGATTCAGTAGGACTCCTTATCCATGTAAACGATCATTGTGACATCTGAATTCATTAATTATCTGAAATACACTGCGTGTGCGTGTGATGTTAAATGTTTGAACCAAGGTTAACGGTTAAAGTGTCAGAGAATGGGTGGTGATTTTTGACGTCCTCCCATGATCTGAAGTGAGCGTGCGTGTTTGTGTTGGTGAAAGTTTAAGAAATGTACAACTCTCGGTTCAGCTATCTGGTGCTCCCTGCTGGCAGTATCACTATACTGTCCTCATGTTTCACAAAAATATTTTTTGAGAGACGTTGTCAGTTTTTGTATGTTGCTTAAATCCTCCAAAGCGGTTGGCAGTAAACATCAGGTCACGGTACGCCACGGTAGGCCACGGAGTCAATGAGCTCGAGTTGAAAAAGAAAAGCTTACAGCACCTGGTATTCCCAGGCGGTCTCCCATCCAAGTACTAACCAGGCCCGACCCTGCTTAGCTTCCGAGATCAGACGAGATCGGCGTGTTCAGGGTGGTATGGCCGTAAGCAATTAGTGCAGGCGCAAAACCAGGTTTTATACAGTAGCACATAAGGAGTGAGAAAGCTGCTGAGGCTCGACGTTACACTTTTACAAAAACAATCATTAGTTAGATATAAACGGCAGTAATTGATTCAGTAGGACTCCTTATCCATGTAAACGATCATTGTGACATCTGAATTCATTAATTATCTGAAATACACTGCGTGTGCGTGTGATGTTAAATGTTTGAACCAAGGTTAACGGTTTTAAAGTGTCAGAGAATGGGTGGTGATTTTTTGACGTCCTCCCATGATCTGAAGTGAGCGTGCGTGTTTGTGTTGGTGAAAGTTTTAGAAATGTACAACTGTCGGTTCAGCTCTCTGGTGCTCCCTGCTGGCAGTATCACTATACTGTCCTCATGTTTCACAAAAATAGTTTTGAGAGACGTTGTCAGTTTTTGTATGTTGCTTAAATCCTCCAAAGCGGTTGGCAGTAAACATCAGGTCACGGTACGCCACGGAGTCAATGAGCTCGAGTTGAAAAAGAAAAAGCTTACAGCACCTGGTATTCCCAGGCGGTCTCCCATCCAAGTACTAACCAGGCCCGACCCTGCTTAGCTTCCGAGATCAGACGAGATCGGGCGGTGTTCAGGGTGGTATGGCCGTAAGCAATTAGTGCAGGCGCAAAACCAGGTTTTATACAGTAGCACATAAGGAGTGAGAAAGCTGCTGAGGCTCGACGTTACACTCTTACAAAAACAATCAATTAGTTAGATATAAACGGCAGTAATTGATTCAGTAGGACTCCTTATCCATGTAAACGATCATTGTGACATCTGAATTCATTAATTATCTGAAATACACTGCGTGTGCGTGTGATGTTAAATGTTTGAACCAAGGTTAACGGTTAAAGTGTCAGAGAATGGGTGGTGATTTTTTGACGTCCTCCCATGATCTGAAGTGAGCGTGCGTGTTTGTGTTGGTGAAAGTTTAAGAAATGTACAACTGTCGGTTCAGCTCTCTGGTGCTCCCTGCTGGCAGTATCACTATACTGTCCTCATGTTTCACAAAAATAGTTTTGAGAGACGTTGTCAGTTTTGTATGTTGCTTAAATCCTCCAAAGCGGTTGGCAGTAAACATCAGGTCACGGTACGCCACGGAGTCAATGAGCTCGAGTTGAAAAAGAAAAAGCTTACAGCACCTGGTATTCCCAGGCGGTCTCCCATCCAAGTACTAACCAGGCCCGACCCTGCTTAGCTTCCGAGATCAGACGAGATCGGGCGTGTTCAGGGTGGTATGGCCGTAAGCAATTAGTGCAGGCGCAAAACCAGGTTTTATACAGTAGCACATAAGGAGTGAGAAAGCTGCTGAGGCTCGACGTTACACTCTTACAAAAACAATCATTAGTTAGATATAAACGGCAGTAATTGATTCAGTAGGACTCCTTATCCATGTAAACGATCATTGTGACATCTGAATTCATTAATTATCTGAAATACACTGCGTGTGCGTGTGATGTTAAATGTTTGAACCAAGGTTAACGGTTAAAGTGTCAGAGAATGGGTGGTGATTTTTTGACGTCCTCCCATGATCTGAAGTGAGCGTGCGTGTTTGTGTTGGTGAAAGTTTAAGAAATGTACAACTGTCGGTTCAGCTCTCTGGTGCTCCCTGCTGGCAGTATCACTATACTGTCCTCATGTTTCACAAAATAGTTTTGAGAGACGTTGTCAGTTTTTGTATGTTGCTTAAATCCTCCAAAGCGGTTGGCAGTAAACATCAGGTCACGGTACGCCACGGTAGGCCACGGAGTCAATGAGCTCGAGTTGAAAAAGAAAAGCTTACAGCACCTGGTATTCCCAGGCGGTCTCCCATCCAAGTACTAACCAGGCCCGACCCTGCTTAGCTTCCGAGATCAGACGAGATCGGGCGTGTTCAGGGTGGTATGGCCGTAAGCAATTAGTGCAGGCGCAAAACCAGGTTTTATACAGTAGCACATAAGGAGTGAGAAAGCTGCTGAGGCTCGACGTTACACTTTACAAAAACAATCATTAGTTAGATATAAACGGCAGTAATTGATTCAGTAGGACTCCTTATCCATGTAAACGATCATTGTGACATCTGAATTCATTAATTATCTGAAATACACTGCGTGTGCGTGTGATGTTAAATGTTTGAACCAAGGTTAACGGTTAAAGTGTCAGAGAATGGGTGGTGATTTTTTGACGTCCTCCCATGATCTGAAGTGAGCGTGCGTGTTTGTGTTGGTGAAAGTTTAAGAAATGTACAACTGTCGGTTCAGCTCTCTGGTGCTCCCTGCTGGCAGTATCACTATACTGTCCTCATGTTTCACAAAAATAGTTTTGAGAGACGTTGTCAGTTTTTGTATGTTGCTTAAATCCTCCAAAGCGGTTGGCAGTAAACATCAGGTCACGGTACGCCACGGAGTCAATGAGCTCGAGTTGAAAAAGAAAAAGCTTACAGCACCTGGTATTCCCAGGCGGTCTCCCATCCAAGTACTAACCAGGCCCGACCCTGCTTAGCTTCCGAGATCAGACGAGATCGGGCGTGTTCAGGGTGGTATGGCCGTAAGCAATTAGTGCAGGCGCAAAACCAGGTTTTATACAGTAGCACATAAGGAGTGAGAAAGCTGCTGAGGCTCGACGTTACACTCTTACAAAAACAATCATTAGTTAGATATAAACGGCAGTAATTGATTCAGTAGGACTCCTTATCCATGTAAACGATCATTGTGACATCTGAATTCATTAATTATCTGAAATACACTGCGTGTGCGTGTGATGTTAAATGTTTGAACCAAGGTTAACGGTTAAAGTGTCAGAGAATGGGTGGTGATTTTTTGACGTCCTCCCATGATCTGAAGTGAGCGTGCGTGTTTGTGTTGGTGAAAGTTTAAGAAATGTACAACTGTCGGTTCAGCTCTCTGGTGCTCCCTGCTGGCAGTATCACTATACTGTCCTCATGTTTCACAAAAATAGTTTTGAGAGACGTTGTCAGTTTTTGTATGTTGCTTAAATCCTCCAAAGCGGTTGGCAGTAAACATCAGGTCACGGTACGCCACGGTAGGCCACGGAGTCAATGAGCTCGAGTTGAAAAAGAAAAAGCTTACAGCACCTGGTATTCCCAGGCGGTCTCCCATCCAAGTACTAACCAGGCCCGACCCTGCTTAGCTTCCGAGATCAGACGAGATCGGGCGTGTTCAGGGTGGTATGGCCGTAAGCAATTAGTGCAGGCGCAAAACCAGGTTTTATACAGTAGCACATAAGGAGTGAGAAAGCTGCTGAGGCTCGACGTTACACTCTTACAAAAACAATCATTAGTTAGATATAAACGGCAGTAATTGATTCAGTAGGACTCCTTATCCATGTAAACGATCATTGTGACATCTGAATTCATTAATTATCTGAAATACACTGCGTGTGCGTGTGATGTTAAATGTTTGAACCAAGGTTAACGGTTAAAGTGTCAGAGAATGGGTGGTGATTTTTTGACGTCCTCCCATGATCTGAAGTGAGCGTGCGTGTTTGTGTTGGTGAAAGTTTAAGAAATGTACAACTGTCGGTTCAGCTCTCTGGTGCTCCCTGCTGGCAGTATCACTATACTGTCCTCATGTTTCACAAAAATAGTTTTGAGAGACGTTGTCAGTTTTTGTATGTTGCTTAAATCCTCCAAAGCGGTTGGCAGTAAACATCAGGTCACGGTACGCCACGGAGGCCACGGAGTCAATGAGCTCGAGTTGAAAAAGAAAAAGCTTACAGCACCTGGTATTCCCAGGCGGTCTCCCATCCAAGTACTAACCAGGCCCGACCCTGCTTAGCTTCCGAGATCAGACGAGATCGGGCGTGTTCAGGGTGGTATGGCCGTAAGCAATTAGTGCAGGCGCAAAACCAGGTTTTATACAGTAGCACATAAGGAGTGAGAAAGCTGCTGAGGCTCGACGTTACACTTTTACAAAAACAATCATTAGTTAGATATAAACGGCAGTAATTGATTCAGTAGGACTCCTTATCCATGTAAACGATCATTGTGACATCTGAATTCATTAATTATCTGAAATACACTGCGTGTGCGTGTGATGTTAAATGTTTGAACCAAGGTTAACGGTTAAAGTGTCAGAGAATGGGTGGTGATTTTTTGACGTCCTCCCATGATCTGAAGTGAGCGTGCGTGTTTGTGTTGGTGAAAGTTTAAGAAATGTACAACTGTCGGTTCAGCTCTCTGGTGCTCCCTGCTGGCAGTATCACTATACTGTCCTCATGTTTCACAAAAATCAGTTTTGAGAGACGTTGTCAGTTTTTGTATGTTGCTTAAATCCTCCAAAGCGGTTGGCAGTAAACATCAGGTCACGGTACGCCACGGTAGGCCACGAGGCCATGAGCTCGAGTTGAAAAAGAAAAAGCTTACAGCACCTGGTATTCCCAGGCGGTCTCCCATCCAAGTACTAACCAGGCCCGACCCTGCTTAGCTTCCGAGATCAGACGAGATCGGGCGTGTTCAGGGTGGTATGGCCGTAAGCAATTAGTGCAGGCGCAAAACCAGGTTTTATACAGTAGCACATAAGGAGTGAGAAAGCTGCTGAGGCTCGACGTTTACACTCTTACAAAAACAATCATTAGTTAGATATAAACGGCAGTAATTGATTCAGTAGGACTCCTTATCCATGTAAACGATCATTGTGACATCTGAATTCATTAATTATCTGAAATACACTGCGTGTGCGTGTGATGTTAAATGTTTGAACCAAGGTTAACGGTTTAAAGTGTCAGAGAATGGGTGGTGATTTTTTGACGTCCTCCCATGATCTGAAGTGAGCGTGCGTGTTTGTGTTGGTGAAAGTTTAAGAAATGTACAACTGTCGGTTCAGCTCTCTGGTGCTCCCTGCTGGCAGTATCACTATACTGTCCTCATGTTTCACAAAAATAGTTTTGAGAGACGTTGTCAGTTTTTGTATGTTGCTTAAATCCTCCAAAGCGGTTGGCAGTAAACATCAGGTCACGGTACGCCACGGTAGGCCACGGAGGCAATGAGCTCGAGTTGAAAAAGAAAAGCTTACAGCACCTGGTATTCCCAGGCGGTCTCCCATCCAAGTACTAACCAGGCCCGACCCTGCTTAGCTTCCGAGATCAGACGAGATCGGGCGTGTTCAGGGTGGTATGGCCGTAAGCAATTAGTACAGGCGCAAAACCAGGTTTTATACAGTAGCACATAAGGAGTGAGAAAGCTGCTGAGGCTCGACGTTACACTTTACAAAAACAATCATTAGTTAGATATAAACGGCAGTAATTGATTCAGTAGGACTCCTTATCCATGTAAACGATCATTGTGACATCTGAATTCATTAATTATCTGAAATACACTGCGTGTGCGTGTGATGTTAAATGTTTGAACCAAGGTTAACGGTTAAAGTGTCAGAGAATGGGTGGTGATTTTTTGACGTCCTCCCATGATCTGAAGTGAGCGTGCGTGTTTGTGTTGGTGAAAGTTTAAGAAATGTACAACTGTCGGTTCAGCTCTCTGGTGCTCCCTGCTGGCAGTATCACTATACTGTCCTCATGTTTCACAAAAATAGTTTTGAGAGACGTTGTCAGTTTTGTATGTTGCTTAAATCCTCCAAAGCGGTTGGCAGTAAACATCAGGTCACGGTACGCCACGTTAGGCCACGGAGGCAATGAGCTCGAGTTGAAAAAGAAAAGCTTACAGCACCTGGTATTCCCAGGCGGTCTCCCATCCAAGTACTAACCAGGCCCGACCCTGCTTAGCTTCCGAGATCAGACGAGATCGGGCGTGTTCAGGGTGGTATGGCCGTAAGCAATTAGTGCAGGCGCAAACCAGGTTTTATACAGTAGCACATAAGGAGTGAGAAAGCTGCTGAGGCTCGACGTTACACTTTTACAAAAACAATCATTAGTTAGATATAAACGGCAGTAATTGATTCAGTAGGACTCCTTATCCATGTAAACGATCATTGTGACATCTGAATTCATTAATTATCTGAAATACACTGCGTGTGCGTGTGATGTTAAATGTTTGAACCAAGGTTAACGGTTAAAGTGTCAGAGAATGGGTGGTGATTTTTTGACGTCCTCCCATGATCTGAAGTGAGCGTGCGTGTTTGTGTTGGTGAAAGTTTAAGAAATGTACAACTGTCGGTTCAGCTCTCTGGTGCTCCCTGCTGGCAGTATCACTATACTGTCCTCATGTTTCACAAAAATAGTTTTGAGAGACGTTGTCAGTTTTTGTATGTTGCTTAAATCCTCCAAAGCGGTTGGCAGTAAACATCAGGTCACGGTACGCCACGGTAGGCCACGGACACAATGAGCTCGAGTTGAAAAAGAAAAAGCTACAGCACCTGGTATTCCCAGGCGGTCTCCCATCCAAGTACTAACCAGGCCCGACCCTGCTTAGCTTCCGAGATCAGACGAGATCGGGCGTGTTCAGGGTGGTATGGCCGTAAGCAATTAGTACAGGCGCAAAACCAGGTTTTATACAGTAGCACATAAGGAGTGAGAAAGCTGCTGAGGCTTGACGTTACACTTCTTACAAAAACAATCATTAGTTAGATATAAACGGCAGTAATTGATTCAGTAGGACTCCTTATCCATGTAAACGATCATTGTGACATCTGAATTCATTAATTATCTGAAATACACTGCGTGTGCGTGTGATGTTAAATGTTTGAACCAAGGTTAACGGTTAAAGTGTCAGAGAATGGGTGGTGATTTTTTGACGTCCTCCCATGATCTGAAGTGAGCGTGCGTGTTTGTGTTGGTGAAAGTTTAAGAAATGTACAACTGTCGGTTCAGCTCTCTGGTGCTCCCTGCTGGCAGTATCACTATACTGTCCTCATGTTTCACAAAAATAGTTTTGAGAGACGTTGTCAGTTTTGTATGTTGCTTAAATCCTCCAAAGCGGTTGGCAGTAAACATCAGGTCACGGTACGCCACGGTAGGCCACGAGTCAATGAGCTCGAGTTGAAAAAGAAAAGCTTACAGCACCTGGTATTCCCAGGCGGTCTCCCATCCAAGTACTAACCAGGCCCGACCCTGCTTAGCTTCCGAGATCAGACGAGATCGGGCGTGTTCAGGGTGGTATGGCCGTAAGCAATTAGTGCAGGCGCAAAACCAGGTTTTATACAGTAGCACATAAGGAGTGAGAAAGCTGCTGAGGCTCGACGTTACACTTTTACAAAACAATCATTAGTTAGATATAAACGGCAGTAATTGATTCAGTAGGACTCCTTATCCATGTAAACGATCATTGTGACATCTGAATTCATTAATTATCTGAAATACACTGCGTGTGCGTGTGATGTTAATGTTTGAACCAAGGTTAACGGTTAAAGTGTCAGAGAATGGGTGGTGATTTTTTGACGTCCTCCCATGATCTGAAGTGAGCGTGCGTGTTTGTGTTGGTGAAAGTTTAAGAAATGTACAACTGTCGGTTCAGCTCTCTGGTGCTCCCTGCTGGCAGTATCACTATACTGTCCTCATGTTTCACAAAATAGTTTTGAGAGACGTTGTCAGTTTTTGTATGTTGCTTAAATCCTCCAAAGCGGTTGGGCAGTAAACATCAGGTCACGGTACGCCACGGTAGGCCACGAGGCAATGAGCTCGAGTTGAAAAAGAAAAAGCTTACAGCACCTGGTATTCCCAGGCAGGCTCCCATCCAAGTACTAACCAGGCCCGACCCTGCTTAGCTTCCGAGATCAGACGAGATCGGGCGTGTTCAGGGTGGTATGGCCGTAAGCAATTAGTACAGGCGCAAAACCAGGTTTTATACAGTAGCACATAAGGAGTGAGAAAGCTGCTGAGGCTCGACGTTACACTCTTACAAAAACAATCATTAGTTAGATATAAACGGCAGTAATTGATTCAGTAGGACTCCTTATCCATGTAAACGATCATTGTGACATCTGAATTCATTAATTATCTGAAATACACTGCGTGTGCGTGTGATGTTAAATGTTTTAACCAAGGTTAACGGTTTAAAGTGTCAGAGAATGGGTGGTGATTTTTGACGTCCTCCCATGATCTGAAGTGAGCGTGCGTGTTTGTGTTGGTGAAAGTTTAAGAAATGTACAACTGTCGGTTCAGCTCTCTGGTGCTCCCTGCTGGCAGTATCACTATACTGTCCTCATGTTTCACAAAAATAGTTTTGAGAGACGTTGTCAGTTTTTGTATGTTGCTTAAATCCTCCAAAGCGGTTGGCAGTAAACATCAGGTCACGGTACCCACGGTAGGCCACGGAGTCAATGAGCTCGAGTTGAAAAAGAAAAGCTTACAGCACCTGGTATTCCCAGGCGGTCTCCCATCCAAGTACTAACCAGGCCCGACCCTGCTTAGCTTCCGAGATCAGACGAGATCGGGCGTGTTCAGGGTGGTATGGCCGTAAGCAATTAGTAGCAGGCGCAAAACCAGGTTTTATACAGTAGCACATAAGGAGTGAGAAAGCTGCTGAGGCTCGACGTTACACTCTTACAAAAACAATCATTAGTTAGATATAAACGGCAGTAATTGATTCAGTAGGACTCCTTATCCATGTAAACGATCATTGTGACATCTGAAATCATTAATTATCTGAAATACACTGCGTGTGCGTGTGATGTTAAATGTTTGAACCAAGGTTAACGGTTAAAGTGTCAGAGAATGGGTGGTGATTTTTTGACGTCCTCCCATGATCTGAGTGAGCGTGCGTGTTTGTGTTGGTGAAAGTTTAAGAAATGTACAACTGTCGGTTCAGCTCTCTGGTGCTCCCTGCTGGCAGTATCACTATACTGTCCTCATGTTTCACAAAAATAGTTTTGAGAGACGTTGTCAGTTTTTGTATGGTGCTTAAATCCTCCAAAGCGGTTGGCAGTAAACATCAGGTCACGGTACGCCACGGTAGGCCACGGAGTCAATGAGCTCGAGTTGAAAAGAAAAAGCTTACAGCACCTGGTATTCCCAGGCGGTCTCCCATCCAAGTACTAACCAGGCCCGACCCTGCTTAGCTTCCGAGATCAGACGAGATCGGGCGTGTTCAGGGTGGTATGGCCGTAAGCAATTAGTGCAGGCGCAAAACCAGGTTTTATACAGTAGCACATAAGGAGTGAGAAAGCTGCTGAGGCTCGACGTTACACTTTTACAAAAACAATCATTAGTTAGATATAAACGGCCGTAATTGATTCAGTAGGACTCCTTATCCATGTAAACGATCATTGTGACATCTGAATTCATTAATTATCTGAAATACACTGCGCGTGTGCGTGTGATGTTAAATGTTTGAACCAAGGTTAACGGTTAAAGTGTCAGAGAATGGGTGGGTGATTTTGTTGACGTCCTCCCATGATCTGAAGTGAGCTGTGCGTGTTTGTGTTGGTGAAAGTTTAAGAAATGTACAACTGTCGGTTCAGCTCTCTGGTGCTCCCTGCTGGCCGTATCACTATACTGTCCTCATGTTTCACAAAAAACAGTTTTGAGAGACGTTGTCGTTTTTGTATGTTGCTTAAATTCCTCCAAAGCGGTTGGCAGTAAACATCAGGTCACGGTACGCCACGGGATGTAAATGAGCTCGAGTTGAAAAAGAAAAAGCTTACAGCACCTGGTATTCCCAGGCGGACTCCCATCCAAGTACTAACCAGGCCAGACCCTGCTTAGCTTCCGTAGATCAGACGAGTAGCGTGCGTGTTCAGGGTGGCATGGCCGTAAGCAATTAGTATACAGGCGCAAAACCAGGTTTTATACAGTAGCACATAAGGGAGTGAGAAAGCTGCTGAGGGCTCGACGTTACACTCTTACAAAAACAATCATTAGTAGATATAACCGGCAGTAATTGAGTCAGTAGGGACTCCTTATCCATGTAAACCATCATTGTGACATCTGAATTCATTAATTATCTGAAATACACTGCGTGTGCGTGTGATGTTAAATGTTTGAACCAGGTTAACGGTTAAAGTGTCAGAGAATGGGTGGGGGAATTTTTTGACGTCCTCCCATGATCTGAAGTGAGCGTGCGTGTTTGTGTTGGTGAAAGGTTTAAGAAATGTACAACTGGCGGTTCAGCTCTTGTGCTCCCTGCTGGCAGTATCACTATACTGTCCTCATGTTTCACAAAAATAGTTTTGAGAGACGTTGTCAGTTTTTGTATGTTGCTTAAATGCCTCCAAAGCGGTTGGCAGTAACATCAGGTCACGGTACGCACCGGTAGGCCACGAGTCAATGAGCTCGAGTTGAAAAAGAAAAAGCTTACAGCACCTGGTAGTCCCAGGCGGTCTCCCATCCAAGTACGAACCAGGCCCGACCCTGCTTAGCTTCCGAGATCAGACAGATGACGGGCCGTGTTCAGGGTGGTATGCCGTAAGCAAAGTAGTAGCAGGCGCACAAACCAGGTTTTATACAGTAGCACATAAGGAGTGAGAAAGCTGCTGAGAGCTTGACGTTACACTTTTACAAAAACAATCATAGTTAGATATACGGCAGGAATTGATTCGTAGGACTCCTTATTCCATGTAACGATCATGTGGACATCTGTAATTCATTAATTATCTGAAATACCCTGCGTGTGCGTGTGATGTTAACTGTTTGAACCAAGGTTAACGGTTAAAGTGTCAGAGAATGGGTGGGGATTTTTGACCGTCCTGCCCATGATCTGAAGTGAGCGTGCGTGTTTGTGTGGTTGGAAAGTTTAAGAATGTACATCTGTCGGTTCAGCTCTCTGGTGCTCTACCTGCTGGCAGTATCACTACTGTCCGCATGTTTCACAAAAAATTTTGAGAGACGTTGTCAGTTTTTGTATGTTGCTTAAATCCTCCAAAGCGGTTGCAGTAAACACAGGTCACGGTACACCACGGAGTCAATGAGCTCGAGTTGAAAAAGAAAAAGGCTTAACAGCACCTGGATTTCCCAGGCGGTTCTCCCACCAAGATAACCACCGGCCCGACCCTGTTATTTTGGTCAGACGAGATCGGCGTGTTTTTTTCTTTTTGGTGACACCCGTCACGAAACTTACCAGACCTGGTTACTGAGGAGGTTCCCAGCCAAGTACTAATTAGGCCCGACCTATCTTACTTCGAGATCTGACGAGATCGGGCGTGTGGGTGGCATGGCCGTAAGCCATTAGTACAGGCGCAAAACCAGGTTTTCTACAGTAGCACATAAGGAGTGAGAAAGCTGCTGAGGCTCGACGTACACTCTTCACAAAAAAAATCATTAGTTAGATATAAAGCGGACAGTAATTGTTCAGTAGGAATCACTTATCCATGTAAACGTCATTGTGACATCTGAATTCATTAATTATCTGAAATACACTGCAGTGGTGTGTGTTTGTGAAAATGTTTACCAAGGTTACGGTTTTTTCAGAGAATGGGTGGGATTTTTTGACGTCCTCCATGATCTGAAGTGAGCGTGCGTGTTTGTGTTGGTGAAAGTTTAAAGAAATGTACAACTGTCGGTTCAGCTCTCGGTGCTCCCTGCTGGCAGTATCACTATACTGTCCTCATGTTTCACAAAAATAGTTTGAGAGACGTTGTGCATTTTTCTGTATGTTGCTTAAAATCCTCCAAAGCGGTTGGTCAGTAAACATCAGGTCACGGTACCACGGTAGGCCACGGAGTCAATGAGCTCGAGTTGAAAGAAAAAGCTTACCGCACCTGGTTATCCCAGCGCCGGTCTCCCATCCAAGTACTAACCAGGCCCGACCCTGCTTATCTCCCTGAGTTCAGACGAGATCGGCGTGTTCAGGGTGTATGGCCGTCAGCAATTAGTGCAGGCGCAAACCAGGTTTTATACAGTAGCACATAAGGAGTGAGGAAAAGCGGTGAGGCTCGACGTTACTACTTTACAAAAACAATCATCATAGATATAAACC
>NC_079423.1:6404249-6411700 GCF_026213295.1 Gadus chalcogrammus | reverse complement strand
TTTATACAGTAGCACATAAGGAGTGAGAAAGCTGCTGAGGCTCGACGTTACACTTTACAAAAACAATCATTAGTTAGATATAAACGGCAGTAATTGATTCAGTAGGACTCCTTATCCATGTAAACGATCATTGTGACATCTGAATTCATTAATTATCTGAAATACACTGCGTGTGCGTGTGATGTTAAATGTTTGAACCAAGGTTAACGGTTAAAGTGTCAGAGAATGGGTGGTGATTTTTTGACGTCCTCCCATGATCTGAAGTGAGCGTGCGTGTTTGTGTTGGTGAAAGTTTAAGAAATGTACAACTGTCGGTTCAGCTCTCTGGTGCTCCCTGCTGGCAGTATCACTATACTGTCCTCATGTTTCACAAAAATAGTTTTGAGAGACGTTGTCAGTTTTTGTATGTTGCTTAAATCCTCCAAAGCGGTTGGCAGTAAACATCAGGTCACGGTACGCCACGGTAGGCCACGGAGGCAATGAGCTCGAGTTGAAAAAGAAAAAGCTTACAGCACCTGGTATTCCCAGGCGGTCTCCCATCCAAGTACTAACCAGGCCCGACCCTGCTTAGCTTCCGAGATCAGACGAGATCGGGCGTGTTCAGGGTGGTATGGCCGTAAGCAATTAGTGCAGGCGCAAAACCAGGTTTTATACAGTAGCACATAAGGAGTGAGAAAGCTGCTGAGGCTCGACGTTACACTTTTACAAAAACAATCATTAGTTAGATATAAACGGCAGTAATTGATTCAGTAGGACTCCTTATCCATGTAAACGATCATTGTGACATCTGAATTCATTAATTATCTGAAATACACTGCGTGTGCGTGTGATGTTAAATGTTTGAACCAAGGTTAACGGTTAAAGTGTCAGAGAATGGGTGGTGATTTTTGACGTCCTCCCATGATCTGAAGTGAGCGTGCGTGTTTGTGTTGGTGAAAGTTTAAGAAATGTACAACTGTCGTTCAGCTCTCTGGTGCTCCCTGCTGGCAGTATCACTATACTGTCCTCATGTTTCACAAAAATAGTTTTGAGAGACGTTGTCAGTTTTTGTATGTTGCTTAAATCCTCCAAAGCGGTTGGCAGTAAACATCAGGTCACGGTACGCCACGGTAGGCCACGGAGTCAATGAGCTCGAGTTGAAAAAGAAAAAGCTTACAGCACCTGGTATTCCCAGGCGGTCTCCCATCCAAGTACTAACCAGGCCCGACCCTGCTTAGCTTCCGAGATCAGACGAGATCGGGCGTGTTCAGGGTGGTATGGCCGTAAGCAATTAGTGCAGGCGCAAAACCAGGTTTTATACAGTAGCACATAAGGAGTGAGAAAGCTGCTGAGGCTCGACGTTACACTTTTACAAAAACAATCATTAGTTAGATATAAACGGCAGTAATTGATTCAGTAGGACTCCTTATCCATGTAAACGATCATTGTGACATCTGAATTCATTAATTATCTGAAATACACTGCGTGTGCGTGTGATGTTAAATGTTTGAACCAAGGTTAACGGTTAAAGTGTCAGAGAATGGGTGGTGATTTTTTGACGTCCTCCCATGATCTGAAGTGAGCGTGCGTGTTTGTGTTGGTGAAAGTTTAAGAAATGTACAACTGTCGGTTCAGCTCTCTGGTGCTCCCTGCTGGCAGTATCACTATACTGTCCTCATGTTTCACAAAAATAGTTTTGAGAGACGTTGTCAGTTTTTGTATGTTGCTTAAATCCTCCAAAGCGGTTGGCAGTAAACATCAGGTCACGGTACGCCACGGTAGGCCACGGAGGCAATGAGCTCGAGTTGAAAAAGAAAAAGCTTACAGCACCTGGTATTCCCAGGCGGTCTCCCATCCAAGTACTAACCAGGCCCGACCCTGCTTAGCTTCCGAGATCAGACGAGATCGGGCGTGTTCAGGGTGGTATGGCCGTAAGCAATTAGTGCAGGCGCAAAACCAGGTTTTATACAGTAGCACATAAGGAGTGAGAAAGCTGCTGAGGCTCGACGTTACACTTTACAAAAACAATCATTAGTTAGATATAAACGGCAGTAATTGATTCAGTAGGACTCCTTATCCATGTAAACGATCATTGTGACATCTGAATTCATTAATTATCTGAAATACACTGCGTGTGCGTGTGATGTTAAATGTTTGAACCAAGGTTAACGGTTAAAGTGTCAGAGAATGGGTGGTGATTTTTTGACGTCCTCCCATGATCTGAAGTGAGCGTGCGTGTTTGTGTTGGTGAAAGTTTAAGAAATGTACAACTGTCGGTTCAGCTCTCTGGTGCTCCCTGCTGGCAGTATCACTATACTGTCCTCATGTTTCACAAAAATAGTTTTGAGAGACGTTGTCAGTTTTTGTATGTTGCTTAAATCCTCCAAAGCGGTTGGCAGTAAACATCAGGTCACGGTACGCCACGGTAGGCCACGGAGTCAATGAGCTCGAGTTGAAAAAGAAAAAGCTTACAGCACCTGGTATTCCCAGGCGGTCTCCCATCCAAGTACTAACCAGGCCCGACCCTGCTTAGCTTCCGAGATCAGACGAGATCGGGCGTGTTCAGGGTGGTATGGCCGTAAGCAATTAGTGCAGGCGCAAAACCAGGTTTTATACAGTAGCACATAAGGAGTGAGAAAGCTGCTGAGGCTCGACGTTACACTTTACAAAAACAATCATTAGTTAGATATAAACGGCAGTAATTGATTCAGTAGGACTCCTTATCCATGTAAACGATCATTGTGACATCTGAATTCATTAATTATCTGAAATACACTGCGTGTGCGTGTGATGTTAAATGTTTGAACCAAGGTTAACGGTTAAAGTGTCAGAGAATGGGTGGTGATTTTTTGACGTCCTCCCATGATCTGAAGTGAGCGTGCGTGTTTGTGTTGGTGAAAGTTTAAGAAATGTACAACTGTCGGTTCAGCTCTCTGGTGCTCCCTGCTGGCAGTATCACTATACTGTCCTCATGTTTCACAAAAATAGTTTTGAGAGACGTTGTCAGTTTTTGTATGTTGCTTAAATCCTCCAAAGCGGTTGGCAGTAAACATCAGGTCACGGTACGCCACGGTAGGCCACGGAGTCAATGAGCTCGAGTTGAAAAAGAAAAAGCTTACAGCACCTGGTATTCCCAGGCGGTCTCCCATCCAAGTACTAACCAGGCCCGACCCTGCTTAGCTTCCGAGATCAGACGAGATCGGGCGTGTTCAGGGTGGTATGGCCGTAAGCAATTAGTGCAGGCGCAAAACCAGGTTTTATACAGTAGCACATAAGGAGTGAGAAAGCTGCTGAGGCTCGACGTTACACTTTTACAAAAACAATCATTAGTTAGATATAAACGGCAGTAATTGATTCAGTAGGACTCCTTATCCATGTAAACGATCATTGTGACATCTGAATTCATTAATTATCTGAAATACACTGCGTGTGCGTGTGATGTTAAATGTTTGAACCAAGGTTA
Organism: Gadus chalcogrammus; assembly: GCF_026213295.1. Classification (NCBI taxonomy): domain Eukaryota; kingdom Metazoa; phylum Chordata; class Actinopteri; order Gadiformes; family Gadidae; genus Gadus; species Gadus chalcogrammus. Next base: position 6,408,258 of record NC_079423.1, on the reverse strand, counting down.
ACGGTTAAAGTGTCAGAGAATGGGTGGTGATTTTTTGACGTCCTCCCATGATCTGAAGTGAGCGTGCGTGTTTGTGTTGGTGAAAGTTTAAGAAATGTACAACTGTCGGTTCAGCTCTCTGGTGCTCCCTGCTGGCAGTATCACTATACTGTCCTCATGTTTCACAAAAATAGTTTTGAGAGACGTTGTCAGTTTTTGTATGTTGCTTAAATCCTCCAAAGCGGTTGGCAGTAAACATCAGGTCACGGTACGCCACGGTAGGCCACGGAGTCAATGAGCTCGAGTTGAAAAAGAAAAAGCTTACAGCACCTGGTATTCCCAGGCGGTCTCCCATCCAAGTACTAACCAGGCCCGACCCTGCTTAGCTTCCGAGATCAGACGAGATCGGGCGTGTTCAGGGTGGTATGGCCGTAAGCAATTAGTGCAGGCGCAAAACCAGGTTTTATACAGTAGCACATAAGGAGTGAGAAAGCTGCTGAGGCTCGACGTTACACTTTTACAAAAACAATCATTAGTTAGATATAAACGGCAGTAATTGATTCAGTAGGACTCCTTATCCATGTAAACGATCATTGTGACATCTGAATTCATTAATTATCTGAAATACACTGCGTGTGCGTGTGATGTTAAATGTTTGAACCAAGGTTAACGGTTAAAGTGTCAGAGAATGGGTGGTGATTTTTTGACGTCCTCCCATGATCTGAAGTGAGCGTGCGTGTTTGTGTTGGTGAAAGTTTAAGAAATGTACAACTGTCGGTTCAGCTCTCTGGTGCTCCCTGCTGGCAGTATCACTATACTGTCCTCATGTTTCACAAAAATAGTTTTGAGAGACGTTGTCAGTTTTTGTATGTTGCTTAAATCCTCCAAAGCGGTTGGCAGTAAACATCAGGTCACGGTACGCCACGGTAGGCCACGGAGTCAATGAGCTCGAGTTGAAAAAGAAAAAGCTTACAGCACCTGGTATTCCCAGGCGGTCTCCCATCCAAGTACTAACCAGGCCCGACCCTGCTTAGCTTCCGAGATCAGACGAGATCGGGCGTGTTCAGGGTGGTATGGCCGTAAGCAATTAGTGCAGGCGCAAAACCAGGTTTTATACAGTAGCACATAAGGAGTGAGAAAGCTGCTGAGGCTCGACGTTACACTTTACAAAAACAATCATTAGTTAGATATAAACGGCAGTAATTGATTCAGTAGGACTCCTTATCCATGTAAACGATCATTGTGACATCTGAATTCATTAATTATCTGAAATACACTGCGTGTGCGTGTGATGTTAAATGTTTGAACCAAGGTTAACGGTTAAAGTGTCAGAGAATGGGTGGTGATTTTTTGACGTCCTCCCATGATCTGAAGTGAGCGTGCGTGTTTGTGTTGGTGAAAGTTTAAGAAATGTACAACTGTCGGTTCAGCTCTCTGGTGCTCCCTGCTGGCAGTATCACTATACTGTCCTCATGTTTCACAAAAATAGTTTTGAGAGACGTTGTCAGTTTTTGTATGTTGCTTAAATCCTCCAAAGCGGTTGGCAGTAAACATCAGGTCACGGTACGCCACGGTAGGCCACGGAGGCAATGAGCTCGAGTTGAAAAAGAAAAAGCTTACAGCACCTGGTATTCCCAGGCGGTCTCCCATCCAAGTACTAACCAGGCCCGACCCTGCTTAGCTTCCGAGATCAGACGAGATCGGGCGTGTTCAGGGTGGTATGGCCGTAAGCAATTAGTGCAGGCGCAAAACCAGGTTTTATACAGTAGCACATAAGGAGTGAGAAAGCTGCTGAGGCTCGACGTTACACTTTTACAAAAACAATCATTAGTTAGATATAAACGGCAGTAATTGATTCAGTAGGACTCCTTATCCATGTAAACGATCATTGTGACATCTGAATTCATTAATTATCTGAAATACACTGCGTGTGCGTGTGATGTTAAATGTTTGAACCAAGGTTAACGGTTAAAGTGTCAGAGAATGGGTGGTGATTTTTTGACGTCCTCCCATGATCTGAAGTGAGCGTGCGTGTTTGTGTTGGTGAAAGTTTAAGAAATGTACAACTGTCGGTTCAGCTCTCTGGTGCTCCCTGCTGGCAGTATCACTATACTGTCCTCATGTTTCACAAAAATAGTTTTGAGAGACGTTGTCAGTTTTTGTATGTTGCTTAAATCCTCCAAAGCGGTTGGCAGTAAACATCAGGTCACGGTACGCCACGGTAGGCCACGGAGTCAATGAGCTCGAGTTGAAAAAGAAAAAGCTTACAGCACCTGGTATTCCCAGGCGGTCTCCCATCCAAGTACTAACCAGGCCCGACCCTGCTTAGCTTCCGAGATCAGACGAGATCGGGCGTGTTCAGGGTGGTATGGCCGTAAGCAATTAGTGCAGGCGCAAAACCAGGTTTTATACAGTAGCACATAAGGAGTGAGAAAGCTGCTGAGGCTCGACGTTACACTTTACAAAAACAATCATTAGTTAGATATAAACGGCAGTAATTGATTCAGTAGGACTCCTTATCCATGTAAACGATCATTGTGACATCTGAATTCATTAATTATCTGAAATACACTGCGTGTGCGTGTGATGTTAAATGTTTGAACCAAGGTTAACGGTTAAAGTGTCAGAGAATGGGTGGTGATTTTTTGACGTCCTCCCATGATCTGAAGTGAGCGTGCGTGTTTGTGTTGGTGAAAGTTTAAGAAATGTACAACTGTCGGTTCAGCTCTCTGGTGCTCCCTGCTGGCAGTATCACTATACTGTCCTCATGTTTCACAAAAATAGTTTTGAGAGACGTTGTCAGTTTTTGTATGTTGCTTAAATCCTCCAAAGCGGTTGGCAGTAAACATCAGGTCACGGTACGCCACGGTAGGCCACGGAGTCAATGAGCTCGAGTTGAAAAAGAAAAAGCTTACAGCACCTGGTATTCCCAGGCGGTCTCCCATCCAAGTACTAACCAGGCCCGACCCTGCTTAGCTTCCGAGATCAGACGAGATCGGGCGTGTTCAGGGTGGTATGGCCGTAAGCAATTAGTGCAGGCGCAAAACCAGGTTTTATACAGTAGCACATAAGGAGTGAGAAAGCTGCTGAGGCTCGACGTTACACTTTTACAAAAACAATCATTAGTTAGATATAAACGGCAGTAATTGATTCAGTAGGACTCCTTATCCATGTAAACGATCATTGTGACATCTGAATTCATTAATTATCTGAAATACACTGCGTGTGCGTGTGATGTTAAATGTTTGAACCAAGGTTAACGGTTAAAGTGTCAGAGAATGGGTGGTGATTTTTTGACGTCCTCCCATGATCTGAAGTGAGCGTGCGTGTTTGTGTTGGTGAAAGTTTAAGAAATGTACAACTGTCGGTTCAGCTCTCTGGTGCTCCCTGCTGGCAGTATCACTATACTGTCCTCATGTTTCACAAAAATAGTTTTGAGAGACGTTGTCAGTTTTTGTATGTTGCTTAAATCCTCCAAAGCGGTTGGCAGTAAACATCAGGTCACGGTACGCCACGGTAGGCCACGGAGTCAATGAGCTCGAGTTGAAAAAGAAAAGCTTACAGCACCTGGTATTCCCAGGCGGTCTCCCATCCAAGTACTAACCAGGCCCGACCCTGCTTAGCTTCCGAGATCAGACGAGATCGGGCGTGTTCAGGGTGGTATGGCCGTAAGCAATTAGTGCAGGCGCAAAACCAGGTTTTATACAGTAGCACATAAGGAGTGAGAAAGCTGCTGAGGCTCGACGTTACACTTTTACAAAAACAATCATTAGTTAGATATAAACGGCAGTAATTGATTCAGTAGACTCCTTATCCATGTAAACGATCATTGTGACATCTGAATTCATTAATTATCTGAAATACACTGCGTGTGCGTGTGATGTTAAATGTTTGAACCAAGGTTAACGGTTAAAGTGTCAGAGAATGGGTGGTGATTTTTGACGTCCTCCCATGATCTGAAGTGAGCGTGCGTGTTTGTGTTGGTGAAAGTTTAAGAAATGTACAACTGTCGGTTCAGCTCTCTGGTGCT